>NW_016804646.1:3550356-3570889 GCF_001698545.2 Rhinopithecus bieti
TTCTTTTTTTTTTTCCTTTTTTTTTTTTTTTTTTTTTTTAAATGGAGATGGAGTCTGGCTCTGTCGCCCAGGCTGGAAAGCAATGGCATGATCTTGGCTCACTGCAACCTCGGCCTCACTGCAACCTCGGCCTCCCAGGTTCAAAAGATTCTCCTGCCACAGGCACGCACCACCACGCCCAGCTAATTTTTGTAGTTTTAGTAGAGATGGAGTTTCACCATGTTGGCCTGGCTGGTCTTGAACTCCTGGCCTCAAGTGATCTGCCCACCTCGGCCTCCCAAAGTGCTGGGATTACAGGTGTCAGTCACCGCACCTGGCCTCTTCTTCCTTTTCATACCTTCGGTCTCATGACCACCTCAATAAGCTGTTCCCTGAATAGAGAATTTGTAAAACGTTTTTCTTGCTTTCTCCATCAAAATACTAAGCTTTCATACTTGCTTTAAACTAAACACTTCTACAATTCTATACCTAAAGAGAACAAAGATTTACCACAGCTATACCCTTTTTACGTAATGTACCATGTTGCCCAAAAATACAGTCAAAAGAATCAGGGTTATGTATGGAAGCAAAATCTAATAACCTTCTAGAAGTAACACTTCTTTCCCTTTAAACCCAAGAAGTTTCAATAAGTATAATAAGAAATGTTATTTTTATATTTTACATCAGCATTTTTACATTTTAAACATTTACCTTGCTTGGATGGGTAAATGTTTCCAAGAGCCACAAATAATTCTCTGAATTTGGACATCAGCTATCTGTTAACAAGCATGTATACTGTGGGAGAGAACAGGCATCTCAAAACACACACTACAATGCACCTAAATTCTGGATTAAACACTTTAAATACTGTGTACTGAATCAAGGGTTTGGTTATTCCTAAGAAATTACAAACATTAGTCACTTGGAGTAAAAAATGACAAAAATCCAGATTTTCCCATAATAGAAATTTTCTACCATTCTGTGTTTCAATATTATAATACAAATGGCTTAAATACAATAGAAAATAGTAAAGACTGATCATTTGTATGACAAACATTCTGTCAACACTGTGTTAACTATAAGCCCACATTTTAAGAATGCAGTTCCTCACACACACAGCAGAAACATGAAATACATGGCATGTGACTAGAAACGTGGCAAATGGATTTCATTAGGCATATCATCTACTAAAATATTAAAAACCAGCAAAATTTTAAATACTTTATGAAATACAAAATGCATGTGATAAAGGCTTTAATATGTATAAAATTTAACTTTAAACCATCTCTAACACTTAAATAGAATACTCAAGTGTCATTCATCTGAACTAAGCAGGCCAAGCAAAATATCCTATGATTCCAATGTTCTCTTCAATGTCGAAATGGGTGGATAAATTTAAAGCCTGTTCTCTCAAGAGTTGCTTTATAGGCAATTTTCTCCCAGTATCAAGGTCTGCAATTTCCATTTGGCTGCCAGTTTGTGATTAAATTCATCACCTTTATTATAAAAATGTGCTTTACTCCATGGCCTGCTGCACAAGAACTATAAGGAAAACATTTTTCACTGCTACTGGCAAAATCATTCTAAGGCAGCCACCACATTCACTCCGACATTAGCTTCTTCAACCTGATGTAGTAGCCTATCCTTCACAGGAAAAACCTGTAACAATTGTGTAACTTACAGAAACTAAATTCTATAGAAATGTCATGCTTTACGTTTTTTGGATAATATGCAACTAATTTACTAAATTCTAGATTCAGTATTATTGTGAATTTGCCGTGGGGCATAAATCAATGTACAGAATATACTCAAGTTGCAATTAAAAAAAAAAAATCACTTTTAAGTGTTGGATAATGAAGTATCCATCTTTTATTCCATTATTTAAAAGTTAATGGTTTATTTTACAGTTTAATTTACCATCTGTGTAAATAATCAAATATATTTTATATTAAACTTCTACCTGACTTTACCTTTCTTAACAAGTCGCAATACTGAGGGGAAAAAAGTCAGGAAAAAAGTGCTTCTCCAATAATAATATTAAAGCTAGTTCCTATGACATATTTAGAAAAATATTACTCATTTGTAAAATTTAATTTTATTAACGATTACCTATATAATTAACATTTTATTGATTGACTGATTGACTGACTGATTGGAGATGGAGTCTCACACTGTTGCCCAGGCTGGAGTACAGTGGCGCGATCTTGGCTCACTGCAAGCTCCACCTCCCGGGTTCATGCCATTCTCCTGCCTCAACCTCCCAAGTAGCTGGGACTACAGGTGCCCGCCACCACACCCGGCTAATTTTTTGTATTTTTAGTAGAGATGGGGTTTCACTGTGTTAGTCAGGATGGTCTCTATCTCCTGAACTCGTGATCCGCCCGCCTCAGCCTCCTAAAGTGCCAGGATTAATACTTAACAAACTTGTCCAGTAAGCTAAAAGTTCAAACATACCTTATTTTCAAGTAAACCTGATATTGTTTAGTTTTTACAAAATCTAGGTAAAAAACTAACTTTCCCAACAAGGTAAGCCCATCATAAGAGGGATTATCAGATTATATACAGTAATCTGCGAACCTAGAAGAAACTGCCAACTTCCTGCTAGGAAATGATGTGGTCCTTTCCATTCTCAGGCTGGGCATGCCTCTGTTAGAGCAGTTACAGTATTGCAGCTTCTTATTTTCATCACTCTCCATACCATTGTGAGGCTCCTTGAGCACTAGACTATGTCTTATTCATCTCTGTATCCCCTTAGCACCCAGCAAAGTGCTGGATTAAAATAAAAAAAAAGGTTGTTGAAAACTAAATTACAGCAGGAGTCAACATCAGCTTTGCTAAGACTGCACAGCACACAAGCCACTAAATCAACATTATCAATCACAACCAACCTTTTAAAAAATGAAATAGAATAGAAAAATACTATACTGCATCATAGGTAGTACAGACAAGTATTATTTCACGAAACTTTCAATTGTTGAGTTATATAAATGTATACGTACATATTTTAAGTTCATAACAAAATATTTATCTTTATAGGTAGCATTTCAAAAGTTCAAGACATGCTACCTTTTGTGGTTCATTCTTTATTTTTGAGATGGAGCCTCACTCTGTTGCCCAGGCTGGACTGGAATGGCGTGGTCTCAGCTCACTGCAACCTTCACCTCCCGGGTTCAAGTGATTCTCCCGCCTCAGCCTCCCCAGTAGCTGGAACTACAGGTGCCCGTCACCTGATTTTTGTATTTTTAGTAGAGACGGGGTTTCACTATGTTGGCCAGGTTGGCCTCAAACTCCTGACCTCGTGATCCGCCCACCTCAGTCTCCCAAAATGCTGGGATTACAGGCGTGAGCCACCGCACCCAGCCTGTGGTTCATTCTTTTTTTTTTTTTTTGAGTCAGAGTCTCGCTCTGTCGCCCAGGCTGGAGTGCAGTGACCGGATCTCGGCTCACTGCAAGCTCCGCCTCCCGGGTTTACGCCATTCTCCTGCCTCAGCCTCCCCAGTAGCTGGGACTACAGGCACCCGCCACCATGCCCGGCTAGTTTTTTGTATTTTTTTTAGTAGAGACGGGGTTTCACCATGTTAGCCAGGATGGTCTCGATCTCCTGACCTCATGATCCGCCCGTCTCAGCCTCCCAAAGTGCTGGGATTACAGGCTTGAGCCACCGTGCCCGGCCTGGTTCATTCTTATACTATTTTCCTGGTTCATATTTATATTGTTAGAATATATGTACCTGTTATTTAATAATAGTAACATTAACAATCAAAGAGACTCTGAAATCACAAAATCAGACTTCTACTTGAGGATTTTCCTAAATTACCACCACTTGCTCCTATACTTTCACTCTTTCCCCCTTCTTAGGGTTCAAGCCATCTGTCTTTAAATATCCACAAAGTAATATGTAATATTCAAATGTGGTCAACTTGAGACCTATCTGCAGTTACCATGTAACTAAACAACGTCACTATGACATATCCTATGACATTCAGTTAATGTGTTCCAATTTAAAAATCAAATAAAAAAGTTTCACTTTGATGAAAGCAAAATGTGAAAAAGAAGCCTCTTGTGCCTTTTACCAACGTGTAAAATAAATCAATTTTTCTATAACCCAAAACAAATCTAAGATTTTCTAACTCTGATCTTACTTCCACCTGCGTTTATTACTATCATTCTCTTAAGGGATTCATTTATCTCTCTACTCACTACCCCGTTTGGTTATTTTCTTTTACTCAAGATTTACAAAAGAACAACATAAAGTCTTTTCAGACACTTCTTAACTAATCACCAATCAAAATTTAGTCTATTCTAGCCTATAAAACTACAACCTGTACAGAACATCAACACAAACATGTCTAAATATTAGTCTAGCAATCCTTTATCTTACATTTTTATCATATTATTCCAAAGCAAATGACTCAGATCTATAAGGAAGTGGGGAAATAAAGAGACTACTCTAACAAAACATTTTAAATTACTGGCTGACACCTGACACAGGAGGATCACTTGAGGACTTACGTTTAAGACCAGGCTGGGCAATATCAGGAGACCCTGTCTCTTACAAAAAAAAAAAAACTGTTTTAATTATCCAGGTGTGGTGGCTCACACCTGCAATCCTACCTCTCTGGAGGCTGAGGCAGGAGGGTCACTTGAGCCCAGGAGTTAGAGGATGCAGTGAGCTATGATAGCACCACCGCACTCTAGTCTAGAAAGGGTGAAACCCCATCTCTTTAAAAAAAAAAATAAAAGGATTTTAAATTATTTATATTGTGTAAAACATGGACAGTGAAAACCTTAGGCAAATACACAGTGAACTGCTCCTAAATCTAGATTCGCCCTGCTGGAAAATGCTAATGGACACTACCTAGGAGAGACTCTGTCTTTAGTTTAACCTCAATTTACTGATAATATGACTGTGCATTAGATGCTTGATTATATTCTTATTTGGAGGAAGAGCTTAAAATACCCTGGGTAGATATTTCAAGCAACAAAATAGAATTAAATTAATAAGACCCAAGGATCCACAGGTCTTTAACAATCCCCTAAAATTTCCCATAACGTATCCTCAAAACTAATACCAAGAAGAAAAAGAAAAACCAAGTAATTTCAGAAAATGCTCACTTAAACCAAGTTAACCTTCTTGACTGCAAATCCTGGAGACCTAACATGGCAACGCAGTCTGAATTCATGAAAGGAGTGTGCAGAACTTCCTGGACTACAGAACCCTTCTTTTCTCAGACTACCTCAGGAAACCAGTATTCCATGGAACACACTTTTCAAACATTAACCTAAAGCCTCCCTTGTTCAAACTTAGATTAGCAGGTTTTGTTCTCTCACTTCCAACCTAACCTATGCTTTTCAAGCCATCAGAGTAAAAAGCAAACTGGGAAGACGGAGAAAAGAAGGCATACTGGTAAAAACTATGCCATACTATCTAGACCAGAATATGCTGGCAACTAATCTATCCTTTAGAGCTCGGACCCATCAGCTCAAGAATTCACACACTCACTAATCCAGATGTACCTCTTCCTCCATGCTCCTGGATCAATTTATAAGACCATACAATCACCTACACATACAGAAAAAAACTGAAACACATGGCTTCATAATAAAAGCTAAGTAAAATCCAAATGTACTAGGCAAACAAAAAAATAAAAAGCCAAATTAAGCCTACAGATAAACAACAGCTAAAATAAAAATAAAAAGTTAGGCAGTAAGATACCCCTCTTCTCCAAAAAACTAAAGAAGCAAGAGAGTCAAAGTCAAGAAAAAATAACATCTGAAAATGAAGGGAAGAGAAGGACAGCAGCAAGCATAGCAATCTCCCACATTAATACATCACTCTATAATATAATGTCTGTACAGGATAGAGATAAGAACACCTGGACTAAAAACAGAAATACGGAGGCAGATAAAGGAAAATGCTAAGACAACAGGTATAAAAAGCTCTAACAGAGAATTATTTACCTCCCTACTCAGAATGTTCCCACATTCAAGAACACTGTTCCTTGTGTCTAGAAGATCACTCCCTTACCTGTTCTCCACTTCAATCCTATCTGTCCTTCAAGAGCCAGGTGACATTCTACCTCTTCTACTGAAACATTCCATAGCCTCCTCAGCCTAAAGCACCCTCTTTAGCACCAGTCTTTAGTCTTCTTGGTATGTTTATATTTCCTTTGTTACTTTTACTTTTCCATTCTTTACAACTACTGACATAACTTGAAGAAATGAATTTGAAGCTTTAGTGTACCCCTCATAACATCCCACACATATTAATAGCATACAACCAAATAGCCTAGAAAAGTTTCAATTAAGTATGTTAAATCACTAAAAACTAATACATGAAATACGCAATTCTAACATTATTCGAAATCCCATGTTGCATCCTAACAACCACTGTCTACTGTAATGCAACATAAAATGCTTATTTCAGATTAACTGCATTGCAAAAATAAGAGTTTGGTATTCATAATGCCCAGTTACAATACTTTGTAACTTAAGGCTTTTAAAAAAGTAACTTCTGAAGCCACTTAATGCTATCATTACACACATTTCCTGAAAGCAAAGTGGCATGTCCAACAGATTAGTTAAGTAAACTATAATATACCTCGACAGCATGAATTATATTACTATAAACATTATATCTGCAAAGAATATCAAAGGGCAAGGAAAAATGCTCATGATGTAATTTTTTTTTAAAAATCCGTAATTTCAATTTTGCTACATCCATAAACACTGGTGGGGGGGACCAGAAGGAAATATTAAGAGCAGCTATCAGTTAATTTTGAGCACTTTTAACTTTTTAACTGATACATTTTAGTTTTTCCCAATGACATAAGGAATATGTCTTACGATAAATATGAAGTTATTTATAACAGTTTTTTAGGATTACTGAAAGAAATTCAAGCTTCTCATAAACTCTCTAACAACTGTAAGAAACAATCTTAAAATGTACACACAAAACTGGCCATCCCTATATTCCCCTGAAAAGAAGTAATTCCCATTAAGGTTCAAAGACAATGTACTACACTATCTCTGTGCCCTCACTACTGCCTCTCCTAGGACTAAAAGAAGTTACAAATCATGCTACCACCAAAGATGAACTGAAAATGTGTGGATCGATCTCCAATTCTCTACATTTTGGGAATAACAGAAAAGGAAAAATGTGGGGCTAGGGAGCAGGGACTAAAATGCAAGTTATTATCAGTTACAAAGGTGGCAAAGTCAATCTCTTCCTCCCTGGTTCTCTATATAGAAACAAGACAAATTCTCTCCTGTACAGAGTTCAATTTCAAGTCATTGAAGGCAAGAGTATTTTAAATTGCCTTGACAGTTGCAAAAAAAAAAAAAAAAAAAAAAGCTCAATATAGCTGAACTAGGAAAATATAACTTAAATACATTAAATAAAAGTACACGTCTGATTCACATCTAAGAAGGAACTTAAATGAGCAGTATTTCTTCAACAATTGCAAAGCATATGTTAAAGCAATCTATGTAGTATTTACCTACCAAAAAAACTAACAAAGTATGCCGTAATGCTATAAACTATAATAAAAAGTGAGATAAGATTATCTTTCTACTGCTGATAATTTTTTATTACTATGATAAAACTATGATCCCCAAAAGAACTTTCTCTTCATATAACATATAGTAAACTACGACACATTTTCTTCTGATTTATTTCAATAAACAGAAATAAACTGCCTGGTTAAAGACTTTATAATTACACAGCAAATGTACAAACAGGATACCTCTCAATGTAAGTGACTCAGTCACCCACCAAAACAAAAACCCTTCAAACAACTGAGCTGTAAAGGCAGAAGCTATTTCGGAAAATAGCTGCAATGAATCTCATGTCCTAAACTAGTTACATTTAATACGGTCAACATACCAACATATAGTCTCTTAAAGAGACACGTTCTTTAAAGAACTATCACAACTTTTTCACATGCCAATCAAAATATTCCATTCAGTAACTGTTATTTGTCATATTCCTGAGCAACTCTTCCCCTACAATTTAAAGAACATTTTCGTATTCTGGCAAAAGGGTTATTTCTCAACACATTTTAATCACTAAGTGCTCTCTTTTGTGTACTAATATCCCCATCTGCTGGAACATAAGTTCCTTACTACTAAAAGTTCTTAATGACAACAAGTTTGCAGTAGAGATTTTGCAACTACGAAGGAATACAATTTTAAGGTTCTACCTATAAGGTTTCCCCCACTTCATATGACTTTAAAACCTTTAAAGATCTATCTATATTCTTTTACTGATACTATTCAGAAGAATTCGCTAAATTAAAACATCTTGCCTGTCATTCTTTTTTCCCTACCCTCCGTGCTTAAGATACAAAGCATTACTATAAACAACCATCTCCTTATAAGTTATCTTTCTGGATCACATTGCCATAACACACACACACACACACACTCACCTGACTTTAAAATATATTTGTATTTTCCATTTCTGCTGAGCATAAGGTAAAAGCTAATAGAAGCAGTAAGTACAACAAAAAAACACAGCTAATAAATGACAGCATCAAAAAGTCAAAAACAAGATTTAGTAGAAATTAAAACTTGGTATACACAGAATGAGGGTCTCCCCCACCAAAAAAAGGAAAATAATTGTCATCAACCAGAAGAATGGGTCACTGGCTATATCTATTATTGGTAACATGTCTAAAACAAATTTAAAAAACAATTTTTAAGACAGTTTTACTATTAGTAATATTATTAATTTTGAAAATATTTTCCTTAATATCATAGAATAAAACAAATAAGTATGTCACCATCAAGAACAACATTAGTTTAGTTGTGGTCGGCAAAAAAAAAAAAAGATATGACTATAAAATTAACAATGTTAAAATTGAATTGAAAATATAAAAATGAACGAACGAATTTTAAAATCAATATTGTCCATAGAAAATGGGTCAGAATTAATCACATTCTGAGAGTAATGAACATGTTTAACATCTAAATTCAAGTATTTCATACCATTCCTATTGGAGAAATGGCCAAGTCTAGCTCCAGAACAGGTAAAGCAGGCAAGGCACAAGGGGAGCCTGGGGCATAACGTTGCCCCAGAAAGCAAGCAGGAGTTCAACAGACACAGAAGCCAGTTTAATTATCAATGGCTAAAGCTATAATAATTTTAACATCAAAATTAATTATAGTTGACTTAAGTACATTGAATCTATGAAATCCGTGAGTCTACAATGATGACTAGAAAAGAGAAAAAATTCATTGGTCTCCATTTGAGGCAGCCAGCAAACCAACACTTTACTTTGAGAACTAAATAATAATAAGCAGCAGCATATATCCGGCTTGCCCTATTAGAAACTTACTCCAAAATAGCAATGTATTTCCGTGTTAGTGTCAGAAAGCTGTACCTTTCAAAGGATGCCAAGTAATTGCAGAAAGAATGGCCGAATTAAAATATCATCATGGTGCAAGCTCTAATGAAACTGATTCAGGCAAAAAACTGGTTAAAACCATGGTGTGAATGTTGATGGGGCACCCTTCGTTGATGGGGCACCTTCTGGTTCCAAGAGGAAAAAAAAAAAAACGACCTTTAAAGTACAAGGATTCATCTATCACCACTCCAATCCAGGTATCAATCTTTCCTTCTCTGAAGGCAGAACCAGTTACTGTGCCTCCTGATGTGATATAACATAAAGTACACAGCAGCACCTATGACGTCCTCTAGTGGAAGATGCTATACTTGAACCTTCTTTAGATCTAGCTTCCAATGTAATAGATACATAGTGCATAAAAGAACAAGTCTTAAACAAGTTAAATCAATGCCATTAAAAAAAAAAAAAGAGAGATGGTTCTAGATTTAAAAAGGTGTAACAACCAGATTTAATGAGCGGTGTTGAGTAAGATTCTGGTTTGGACAATCCAGCTATAAAGAATATCTGTGGATCCACTACAGAAATCTGAATATGGACTGGTTATTACATCATTTGTAGGATTAACCCATCCTGTTCAGTGTAATGTCGCTATGTAGGGAAGTGTTAATTTTTAAAGATACACAAATATGTCTCTCTCTTCGGATAGAATGTGAAGATATCTCTCATTTACTTAAAATAACTAAATACAAAAATTAACACAACTAAATATTAAAAGTCCACATCGAACTTGGCAAAACATATTTAATCGATCTCTGAAACTGGGACAAAATTTTCTTCAAGGCAAATTAATTCAAGAATTCCAAAGATTCTCTCCAAGAGTCTCTTCAATTGTCTTTAGCTCATACAGAAATGAAAGCGCAATTCTCTTAACTAAAAATTGGGCTGACAGCTAAACAAATGAGCCCCACATGTTCTCCATCTTTCAGAATGAATACACTAACCTGTAGGTAAGGAAAAGAAAGACTTGTTTCTAGTTAAAACACACTTTAAAAAATCTTTAGTTTAAAATACAGAAAACTCAATATAAATATTTTTATTAATACTATTTTGAGAAAATATCACTTCAAAAAATTTTCCTAATGGGTTAACAACATATATAATAATTTGACTCTTCACACTTCATCCAATGTCTACTTTAAACCCATATATATTCTACACATTCTCAGTTTATGCACAAAGAGTTCATTCTGACACCCCCAAATAATCCAAGCTTTAAAGATTCCCTACAACCTTCAGAATAAAATTCAGACTATGTATTCTGGCCTTCAAGGCCCACCACAACCTAGCCCTAACCTGGTCTGCTTTCTGTAGTCTCTCTTAATTCCCACTACTTCTATCTATGCATTTGCCATTTCAACTAACTAAATCCGTACCTATTTCCTAAGCCTTGCCCATCACCATGGTGCTGACACTGCTGCACCTTCCCTTCTCCTGGAACATCCTCCACCTTCCCATTCACCTCATTAAATCATACCAACTGTTAATACCAACTCAGGTTCCACTTCTCAAATAAACATAACTAGATAGTTCAGCTCAAAGTGACGTCCTCTAAACTACCAGAGTGTTAGTAGTGATTCTCATGCACATAAAAACTAGCTGAACCTACATGGATACATTACCTTTATTTTTCTTTTCTCATTCTCTAAAAGCTGCTTTGCTTACCTAGTTGTTTATCCTATCATAAACAATTTTTAAAATGTTGATAGACAGCAGATGATACACGCCGGGGGCAGTGGGTAACACCTGTAATCCCAGCACTTTGGGAGGCTGAGGCATGCATATTACTCGAGGTCAGGAGTTTGAGATCATCCTGGATAACATGGTGAAACCCTGTCTCTACTAAAAATACAGCAATTAGGTGTGGAGGTGTGCACCTATAATCCCAGCTACTGGGGAGGGTGAGGCAGGAGAATCGCTTGAACCTGGGAGACAGAGGTTGTAGTGAGCCAAGATCCAGCGCCTGGGCGACAGAGCAAGACTTAAAAAAAAAAAATTTAAAAAGCAAGCAGGTGATGCTGCTACTTTATAGTATGAGAGGCTCTTCTGAATACCCATCAACTTCAGAGTATTTGGATTTCAGGTTGGCAGGGCAGTTAATAATTTCATTCACAGATGAAGAAGCTTGAGGTTCAGAGAGATTAGTTATCTCACCCAAGATCGCCAAACTAGTTAATTGCAAAGTCATGATTAGATCCCAGGTCTACAGTCCAAGAATGTTTACCACTTCACTACAGGGTCTCATTAGCATATGCACAAAAACATAAATTCATTTCATCTTTATGCTGGTTCACGCATGTGCACGCGCACACACACAGAGTTAAAACTTGAATACTCTCATGATAACGGGGCATCACTGCAACCACGGTGGAATCAGCAACAATAGACAATTAGGTGCAGTTTCAGGGTAATTTTTTCGATCCCAGTTTGAAATTTTTTTCTTAAAAAAATGGATTCACCTGCCATGTAACAACTATATCAAAGGGATACAATTACTGTTACACAGCAAAGAACTGTGGATTACGTTTAATTTGTTTGAATTATTTGAAATGAGCAATCATCCTCCAGATGCTGGCATCAGGAATATGATGTGGTGGCTACCTGTTGCAGCACCGTTTCCATTCAATTCATAAGCATCCACCTCCTGGGTGTCAATCTCCAGTTATCTACCTGATATATTACTGGGCTGTTTACCCCAGGCTGATCTAAAACTGATACAAGTATACATTCCTGACTTTAATCACTTAGCAATAGTATACTTCTCTATTAAATCACCCAATCAAAATGTTTCCTCTTCAGTAGTTAGTAAAATAAGCAGTAACAATTTTACTACATTATTCAAAAAACTGAGGCTCTAGTCTTTGCTTACAAAGAAGTGAATGAGCTGAAATCCTCTAAAAATGCCTTTCTCGCTTTTAGCCTTTTAATTAGTTATCATTAAAATAAATTCTAGTTCTAAGAATTTGATCATTTGTTCAAAACCAGCATATCACAGAATTAGCAAAAAACCATTTGCTTTTCTTCTTTACCTTCACAACTTGAGGCAACAGCAGCAGCTTTTTAGCACATGGAAATATTCCAGGTTTTTCCCTCCAGTTCCCCTTGTGGAGAGGCACGCCACAAAATGGAACAGAGGGGAGAAGTGAGTGTCTCGCTCCAGCTCTGCTGCCAACTTGTCTTGAGACATAGGCAAGTCACAACCACCTCAGGTCTTAGTCTCTGTACCTGTGAGAAGCCCCCAACTCTCAGGAAACCTATAGCTCTAAAACACAATTCTCTGATATAATCTGCAAGGTAATTTTGAGACTCTGCGAAAAGGTCCCAAATTTTATTTGTTTTTGAGATGGAATCTCACTCTGTCGCTCAGGCTGGAGTGCAGTGATACAATCTCCTCCCTGCAACCACTGTCTCCCAGGTTCAAGCAATTCTTCTGCTTCAGCCTCCCAAGTAGCTGGGACTACAGGCACACACTACCATACCCAGCTAATTTTTAGTAGAGACAGGGTTTCACCATATTGGCCAGGCTGGTTTCGAAATCCTGACCTCATGATCCGCCTGTCTCACTCTGCCTCCCAAAGTGCTGGGATTACAGGCGTGAGCCACCTCACCTGGCTCGGTTTCAAATTTTAAAATTGCATGTTTGTTTTTTTGCCATGCATTTTCCTAATTCTACTCTTAAAATGTACTATTATTTTGTTTGTTTTTTCCTATATATTTCAAACTAAAATCAGCTTAAAAGCCAAGGGCTCCCCAATGATTTGCCACTGACCAGATCAGGTCGTCTCCACAATGACCTCTCCTGCACTAAAGCAAAAGCAAGGTGCTTACTTAAGGCCTGCTACTTATTCAATCCCCGGGCCAACTAGATATTTCATCATTTTGAAAACCTTTCTCAGCTGGAGCTTAACCAGCCCCAATACTCACAAAGCCCAGCTCACATTCACCGCATGTCTCTACTTACAGATATAAATGCCTACACACACATGCCCTTTACTTACATTGTGGCCATAATATGGAGCCACTTATGGATGTAACTGCACTTCAATGTTTTATTCTATTTTATTTTTTAAAGAGAGGGTGTCACCGTTGCCCAAAGTGGAGTGCAGTGGCACGATCATAACACTGCAGGCTTGACCTCCCAGGCTCAAGCAATCCTCGCACCTTAGCCTCCCAAGTAGCTGGGGTTACAAGCACAAGCCACCACACCTGACTAATGATGTTCTTTCTGATACTTCAATATCTGTTTATCTGCTAAGCAGAATATGACACATTCTGCTTATAATAAATAATGTGATCGAAATCCTACAATCGATTCATTTCCCTAACCTCAAAATTTAGTTCTATAAAAATATTAGACAAATACATGAAGCAACTTTTTGAACATATTTTGTGAGACTTGATAGGATTGCTGGATTTTCAAACTAGTTTCCACATCAAGAAACTGTAGACGAAAACATTAAGTGCGGTCCTTTTCTTGCTAATTACAAGAATTCTAGATAAATCAGTTCTGCAATGTATTTTTTAAAAATTCATCACAGACTTTCAAACACTGTTACTGCTAAAGAACAGTAATAGACATTTTAGAAATAAAAGAGCTGGCCACACATGGTGGCTCACGCCTGTAATCCCAGCACTCTGGGAAGCCGAGGCGGTCAGATCACAGGGTCAAGAGTTCGAGACCAGCCTGGCCAACATGATGAAACCCTGTCTCTACTAAAAATACAAAAAATTGGCGGGCGCCTGTAATCCCAGCTACTCAGGAGGCTGAGGGAGGATAACTGCTTGAACCCCAAGAGGTGGAGGTTGCAATGAGCCGAGAGCACGCCATTGCACTCCAGCCCGGGTGACAGAGCGAAACTCCGACTAAAAAAAAAAAAAAAAAAAACAAAGAAAAAGAAAAAAGAAATAAAAGAACTAAGTTTCAGCTAAGTGAAAGCTTCCATTTATCAGTTTTCTAGGTAATGGCACTGTTTAAAATTAAAGACACACTTGTGTTTAATAATATAGCTATTTGTGTTAAATGACAATCAGCTACATATGATTATACTCAGCTTTCTTTTAAACTAAAGTCACTCAAATACAGTCTTCATCCTGAACACACCAAAGCAGCACCTAGGGACAAGAAATCATTCCTATCTATTGTGCCCTGCATGGAGTACAAGAACCATATAGATATATATGGACTTTTAAAAGGGTAACAGGGTGGGGAAAGTTTACCTATATAATTCCATAAATGCCAAAACTTTCCAAGAGCTAAGATAAGCACTGGTAGTTTTTCTCTGCTTATGAACTGATACCCTTTGGTATAAGGACTGACAAGAAACTATACTGCTTAAGTAAAGCAATTTTATCTTTCCAAATCTCCTTCCCAACAATAACAGTAAAGTAACATTAAGCACCTTGACAGCAAGTACTACAAATAACATGACATTTTTTAAAGTTATTTTTAAGAAAAAATACAAGTGCCTTTTCTTCTAGGGGCATAAAACTATCAACAGTCACACAACTGCTTCATTTCTTAAAATTATTAGACACTATTTCTAATGTCACCTCTGGATTTTCATTTTTTCAAACCATGTGCACATACTCCATCTTTGAGAAACTAGAAATCAAAAAAGGAGGTAAGATGTAACATGTTTAATTCAACAAGCATCTGAGAAGTGTATGCCAGTCTCCAACGTAGGCACCTTCAAGAAAGTAATTTTAAGAGGGCAGACAGGTAATAATATTCCAATGCTAACTATAATGATCACTCCATAGAAGGCAGTACCTAACATAGACTGAGGTTATAAACAAATTTCTTAACAGTCCCAGTAACATAACAAACTATATTCACTATAAAAGTTTATTGTTAGTTGTGCTTCTCTGTTAAGTAAAAATATAACTGTAAAACATCAAATAATCTAGCTATTTTGGGCCCAAAACTGCTACGCCAATTTTTAAAAGGGGTATAAATATTCCCTAAAAGTTATCATTAAGGGTAAACAACACATTATTGCACTTAAAATTCACATTAAGCTGTCTTAATGTCAAATAGAGGAGGGATTGGAGGAAAAAAATGAAGTCCCGTTGATCATGTAAATAAAAAACTGGTATAGATCTCTGTGACCTCCTAACACAGGCCCACTCACCACTCCCCATCCCATGGCCTTAAAATAGAACCTTGGATATGTTCGTAACAGCTGACATACCAATAGCAGAAACTTGCTCAGTGGGCTGCCTTTTAAGTTATCAACAAACAAAAACCAACAATGTCATAGCATTTTCCATCTCCAACAGAGAAGAGCAAGTTTTGCTTACAACTGCAACATCAAACAAATAAATCAAACACATGTATTAGCTACACTGAATTTCTCAAGTAAATTAAACTGTAGTTCCAGTCAGTTCATAAAAAGTTGCTCCTATGATCACACTCGTGTAATTCCCTTGATATAAAAACCAAATCAAACTGTAAAAAAAAGGAAAAAAAAACTACACACACAAAAAAGCCCTTACATGTCTAAGTATATTGGCCTCAAAAAAAAAAAAAAAAAAAGAATCTGAATCATGCTTCAGTGAAGGCCAGGTCAAAGCAAGAGGGTTTTATTATACTTCACTTCTTTCATCACAGAAATCTATTTCCCTGAAAAGGAAACCAAAACCATTTGCTCTTATGAGAAACTGACCAATTTCAATCAGCTCCAGGACAGTGACAGTGACCAGTGAAGCATTAACAGAAATAAAATGTGCATAAAGCATTTAAGAAGTCAAATTAACTTGATTTAACTTGACATTCTCAGTCATTTAGGAAAAAGTGTTCATCCCAAATAGGCTAGTCAATATGGCTAGCAAAGAGACCTATTTCCATCAACTCAACTGTGTTACAGTCGGATACAACTTTTACTACAAAACATGCAAACTGGATACAGTTTACAAAGGAATCACCTTCCACCTACAGGGAAATTTAGCTTTAAAAGTACAGAATGAATGTTTAATAAATGACCCATAATGATACAACTGATCTTTCCCATGACTGCCAATATATAGCTGCTGACACCTCCTGGGTGAGAAAAGATAATGGAAAGAAGTGATTATAAATAGTAGCTTCCTTCTTACTACAACTAATTCAAGGGCTGTGTACAAAAGCAAAATCTTAGTTCCTAAAGAGATTATTTCACCTTAAAATCTGTTTGTTACAGATGATGATTACTGACAACAATAATTGCTTCTTCAGACAAAAAGAAAAACTTTGTAAGAAATCTCTATAGCAAGAGTCCTCTCAATACCAACAACCACGTAGTTCTTAAGTCCAAGCTTTTGTAAATGAATTCTCAGAAAAAAAAAAAAATGATGGTAAGAAAACCTTATGATACATCCAATAACAAAGGCAAACAAAGTGAAAATAAACATTAACATGAAAAAATATCAACTATTTAAGCAAGTTTTAACAAAATATTTTTACTCATATATTTAAAAGAGGGAGCAGGCAGGGTACAAACTAAACTGAGGTCAGACAGAAAGTTTATTATAAACACAAAAGACCATCAGAAAATGAAAATGTGTTTTCAAATCAGTAATAAGGCATTCTAATCCATCTGCTCTCTTTTCTGAGCCACACACTAATTTTCTGATATCCACGATAAAAGATTTAGACTATCCTTCCTCATTATACATTTTTTATTTCCATATCAGCAGCTTTAACCCCTCCTCCATCTAAAAAACTGAAAACTCAAAATCTGCTTTAAAAATACTAGTTCTCCATTTTCCCCTAATACAGGATTGCTATGTCTGACTGTATTCTTCACCTTCTCAATTCTGAATTACAAAACTTTATTAAAACAATTTGCATTCAACTGTTGTTTCATTTTCATGACAAAAAAAAGTTTGTTTTTTAAAAAACTATATATTAACTGCTCTAAGGGTTCAGTTGAAAACTTCTCTCTAAAGGTAGAGCAGTTTAAGACCTAGGTTTTATGTGTAATCCTATAATCATCTCTATCTTCAATAAAAGGTTTCAAACTCAAGTTTATGTCCTTTATATGACGGGCCCAACCCAATATGTATTCATAACTTTAACAAACAACCGTGTTGAAGAGACTTGAGTGGAAGAGCTGGCACACACACCCCCACCACCAGCAACAGCCAAAAAACAAAACAAAAACAAAAACAAGCAGTAAAACAAAAGGACTGTCCACAATCAAGATACAGCCTAAAGGTTAACTTGGCAAGGAATTAAAATACTTATTCTAAAACATCCAAGTCTTAATCGATTAACTAGGAAAACCAGCACACTTAATCCTCAAATTTGTAACTAGCCAAATGGAAATTCTTAGGCTGACAAGTTAATTTTTTAAAAGCTTATTCTTTGAAAAATATTTTAAAACAAAAAATTTAAAATCTCATTTAAAATTCCTAATTATCAGAAAATACATCTACTCTAAGTACGATGTTAACTTCATTAAACCAATCACTAAAGTAAAATTTTAGTAAATTTTATCTAAATTGAAAAGTAATTTTCAGCCAAGCATTATAGGAAAAAAAAAAAAAAAGTAATGCCTAACCAGAAACAAAAGTCATGATTAATTTGTTTTGAACAATGACAAACCACAAAGGGGTAAAGCACAAGATGCCAAATTTCACAATTAAATCATCCAGAAAAAAAAAAATGTGATGGACTTCAGAAACCAATATTTTTCTGAAGTCAAATTAAGTTTATAATAAGACTAACAATTACAGGAAGCAGCTTATTCCACACTAAGGAATAGCCCTTTTTCCTGCATGTTTGTACTGGTCTGATAAAAAACAATCAAGCTTCCTTGTCATTATATTGCCCGTTTTAAACATACTATATGTCACACAGAAGCAATCTTTCCACTAAAGAGTTGACAAGGCAAAAACTGAAGACAGAGTGAGATGAGAGACGGGGTAAACCACATTAAAAGGGGAGGGGGAACAAACATTATCTAGGCGATATCATAGTGGTCTCCTATATTTAAAACGCAAATGAAAACTATTTCCAACCAGAGGGAAATAAGCCTTTGTTAGAGATAATGACATAATTAACATTTCTGGATTTGAAAGATTAAAAATTATTAAAGCCTAAGGTTGGAAACTTGATAACAAGGAATCAGCTCTAAACTTAGAGATTTTAGATCAACATAAAAGCACAAGAAGCCTTTCAAAACTAAAGAAACTCAAAGTATGCAGTTTCTTAAATAGTATACATAAGGTGAAAGTATTTTCACATTTTTGGAATCTCCTATAGCCTTTGAATTCAACATTTCAAGAATGCAATTTAATTTTAATTAACCCTAAATATTGCCAAGGCCTATTTTCATTTTACCGTCGATAAAGGATTCCTTCTAAACAACTGCACTCAAGAAAAACAACTTTCACCAGAAATTGTTACTAATACTACTTAAACTTTAACTTAACCGAAATATGCCAAGGAGAAAATATTAAGAGCGTTATTTTTGAAACGTCATGACGTTGTGCTAATAATTTTAAGGAAAGTGTTTTCAATGTTCGAAAACACTATATAAATACATGATGACAAATCAAATAATCTATAATTTAAGTTTCAACTAAATTTAATATAGGTCAGATTACTGAGTATGTCACACATTTGGTTCCAACCGTTTCCATGGTTAAAAAATAACTGGCGCCCCTTAGCGCTCACATTTGGAAATACTCAATTTAAGAGTTCCAGCAATTTTTTTTTTTTTTTTTTTTTTTGACATTCCAGAAAGTTTTCTGCCTCCACAATCTTTCAAATGCCAACACAAATAGGAAAAGCAGAACCCTTTAAAGGGACAGCTCAAGTTTTCTCTGGAGCAACTTGAAATTAACAGATTTGCTGTTCCAACAGTGGAAAATGCCCATTTCAATGCTGGTGAGTGCTGTATGTTTAACATATGGAAGCAAAACGACGAGAAAGCCGTAACACCTAACCATTGTCTACTTTTAAGTTGTTTCTATGACTTTCAAGACAATAAAACTCCTGGGATTTTTCTGTAATCATCTTTTTATCATGGAAACATTTCCGGCCTTTTGTTCTCTAATCACATTCCAACTCCCCAAGCTTCAAACTCCTGTTCCCCGACTCTATTTTAAAATCTCGAAATTCTTGCGAAAATCTAAACTCCATTGTTCATCTCTTCAACCTACAGTTTGCAGTTGCCGTGACACAGCCCAGGCATGCCTGTCTACAGCAGAAAAAAACAAAAAACAAAAAAACTCCTGGCTAGTCGATTTTCGAAACACTTTTTTGTGGTCATTTTTTTTTTCTCTAGGCGTCCACAGAAACCCACAGCTACTAGAAATTAATACTCCAGATACTGCTATGAAAACTTCTTAAGGAAATTCCAGAGTTGGTCAACATTAATCTTCTTGTCATTCTTCGCTCCCCACAGCGCTCCATAAAGCTTTTTGAAAACTTCGGCTCAATTTGATTTCGCCCTTTCCAAACGTCTCGATTCCCTGTCCTACAAACTCGGGCGGCTGCGTCCCCGGGAGTAAACCCTCCGCCCAAGTTCTTCCTAACTCAGGCTGCGCTCCGATCTGTCATCGCGTTATTTCGCACTCCACCCCCCCCCAACCCCGAAAAGTGAAGTTCAACTCCCTAACAGTTCTCGCTTCCCCAAACAAAAGGGAAAAAAGTGCTTTTCGCCGTCACTTCGTCGTCCTTGTCGGCTACGCCAGCATAATTTCGGTCTCCTATAGAATTTCTTTAAACTAACGAACCCCACTCTGACTTCCACTTAGTATTTACCAGCTGCACCAACTCCCCAAGCACGAAACCCCGCTTTAGTCCTCATGGGAGGGGAGAGCTCCCCAACGCGAGGCAGAGGGGGTCCGCGCAGAGCAAGCTCAGGAGGTCGAGGGGAGGAGCGGGGCCCGCGCCGGGGACACGCGCGTCCTCCAGGCCGGCGGCGCGGCGTGGGCCTGCTCTCCGGAGGGCTTGGCGAGGACCACCCACCCCGCGCAGCCCCCGCTGGCCTCTCAGAAATGTGACCGCCAAAGCCAGAAGGGCCGCAGGGTTCGCCCCGCAGCCCTCCGCACCGCACAAACTTGGGCGCCAGCGGCGCGGGGTCCTGGCCGGGCAGGGGGCGTCCGGCCCCGGCGGGTCCACCCCGGCCCGACCGCCGCCGCCGCAAGCCCGGCCCGGCGCC
>NW_016804646.1:3572324-3668908 GCF_001698545.2 Rhinopithecus bieti
GCGCTGCCTCCGCCTCGCCTCCCGTTACTATAGTTTTTTCAGAACCTCTCATCCACCCCGCAGAAAAGAAATTTTTTTTAACGTCCTGTTGCTTCACGGGGGACTTTCGGGGTGGGCGTCACGTGGCCCGACACGTAGCCGTGGGGCTCCAGAGCGCGTGCGCGCGTCGAAGCCCCGTGGCCACGCCCCTTCCGAGGGTCGCTCCGCCCCGCCGGGCCCCGCGAGCGCGCGGTGGGGAGGGGAGGGTCCCGGAGCGCGCCTGCGTGGGGCGTGGGCGGGGCTGGGGGCGATGGCCGCCTAGGGGCTCGGGCTGGCCGTTTAGGATCCGATGCTGGCCAGTCGCCCACGGTGCGGAGGGCTGGTGGGCTTGACCTGGCCGTCGGGCCCGCCACCTCGCGGGTCTTGGCTGCGGGGCGGGGTGTGGCGGGGAGCCGAGAACTGGAGTTTGAGGCTTTCTGAGGCGCGTGCCGCGGCGTCCGCCTCTGCGGGATAGGGCGCCCGTCGCGCCGGGCTGCCGCTTTGTCGCCGAGGGAACCACGCGCGACGCCCCTCCCGTCGCCGCCGTGGCTCCCTTCCGTGTTCGTGATTTGCTGAGAGGCTGGAAAGCAGCACGGCGGAGAGAAGCCCCGCGCTCGCCAGGCGGGAAGCGTGCGCGGACACGCGTGCGCACCCACGGGGCGGTGGGCGGGCGTGGGGGGTCTGGGCCAAGCGGTTGACGCGCCGCCAGGGAAGCGATCTTGTTGCACCTTCCCGTTATTCTGAAAGCAAATCGTAGCGAGACCCTAGCGCAGCGGCTTAGCAAATAGTAAGGGGAGCGTTAGTCGTGCTCGAAATGCTTCTTTCGCGATGGTATCAGTGTTCCGTGAGGGAATGAAGCCGCAGTAGGAAATAAAGAGCCTGTGCGCGTAGTCTGAAAAGCAGAAGTCAACATTTTTACAGAAGAAGAAAGAATACTGAGGCAAGAGGTCTTTCTCTGCAGTGTGGTGGATTTCCAACATTTAGATTTGTTTGGAAGAATTTTCTGAGCTGCAACAATGAAGTCCTCCTTGATCTATAGAAGTCGACAGTCCCTAAATCTACATCTGCATCTGCATTTTGTTGCAAATCATAACATTCCATTAAAATAATGCAGTTATTTAATATCCAGTTGGCCATCCTGAGAGTCATTCGCGGCTGAAATTTACTGTTAATCATTCTGTCTTCTGACTTAACAGTGAACGTAGGTGATTTTTTTTGTGAAATGTTGCTTCACACGAATTCTGAAAATCACCTCTAAGTTTGAGTTGTACTAAAGGCACTATAAGAATTTCAAACGAACGCTGAGTGGCCAGTAGCTTCTGGCCTTTTCATTTAACAAGCACAGAGTTCGTTTGTAAAATTAAGTTACTTTGACAGAGGAAATGTAATAGCCGTGGTAGACGACGTTAAAAATGTAACTCAGATATTTTAAATTCTCCAACAGCCGTATCTGTTTTAGAGCCATAGAATATTTACTTACTGAATTGCCTATTTAAAGATGAACTTTATAAATGTAGGGAATAGTAAGTTGCAAAAAAGCTCTGGTCTCTGAGTAGTGAATGCTGTTTCAGTACCTAAAAAAATAAATAGTTATACAAGGTTTTGATGCTGCTAGTATAAAAGATGCAACCCCCTTAATGGCCTGCTTATTTCTTAAGCTCCTAGGCACTATGCCGAATGTCTACATACATATCTCATTTAATCATCAGTACAAGTTGGGCTTAGGTTAGACTGTTATCCCCATTTTACAAATAAGGGGAAACCCAAGAAAGATGAAGTTAAGTACCTTGTGCACGAATACAGCTAATGAGTACTGTGTCTGGGATTATAATCCAAGTATGTTTTATTCTAAAGCTTATGTTTTTTTTTTTTTGCTTTTTTTCCTCGCCCTATCCTTTAAATCAGGTTGAATTTTATGACAATATTCCACCATTTTTGACCCATAGAAAAGGCAGTGTCATAAGGCTCAACCACTTAAACCAGATTAAAGAACAATGATAGGCAATTTTCATTTCCTATGTATTAAATCTTTTATGGTTACAGCATTAGATAATAGCTACTGTGTGTTACTTTTTTTTTTTTTGAAACGGAATTTCCCTCTTGTCGCCAAGGCTGGAGTGCAATGGTGCGATCTCGGCTCACTGCAACCTCCGCTTCCCGGGTTCAAGGGATTCTCCTGCCCCAGCCTCCCTAGTAGCTGGGATTACAGGCATGCGTCACCACGCCTAGCTAATTTTGTATTTTAGTAGAGACGGGGTTTCTCCATGTTGTTCAAGCTGGTCTTGAACTCCCGACCTCAAGTGATCCGCCCACNCCCTCTGGTCGCCAAGGCTGGAGTGCAATGGTGCGATCTCGGCTCACTGCAACCTCCGCTTCCCGGGTTCAAGGGATTCTCCTGCCCCAGCCTCCCTAGTAGCTGGGATTACAGGCATGCGTCACCACGCCTAGCTAATTTTGTATTTTAGTAGAGACGGGGTTTCTCCATGTTGTTCAAGCTGGTCTTGAACTCCCGACCTCAAGTGATCCGCCCACCTCAGCCTCCCAAAGTGCTGGGATTACAGACATGAGCCACCGTGCCCAGCAGGTTACCTTTTCAAATCTGTGTAGATCACTTCACTGACAGTTCCTCAATGGTTTCTTCTCTCAAAAAAAAAGAAAAAAAGAAAAAAAATCCGAAGAGTTTACCAAGGCCTGCAAGACGACAGGTGTGGCCCCTGGTGCATCGCTGACCTTATGTCCTTCCTGTCCTCCCACAGCCCACTTGGCTGCACCCCCATGGAATCCCGCTGGATCCTTAAACATTCCAAGCATGCTTACCCTCCCCAGGACTCTGCCCTTGGTGTTTGCTGTCCTCGGAAAGCTTTTCCCCCATGCATCGGCGACCCCTGCTCCTATTTATCTTTGGAAGGTGTCCCTTAACACCTTATGTAAAATGGCACTTATGTGCACGTTCACACCTCCTCCCTTCTTCCATCTGCTTACCCCAGGTTCTTTTCATACCATTTGTTTCCACCTGACATAACTATGGGTCAACTTGTTTACCACTGGCAGCAATATTGTAAGCTCCATGAAAAAAAGAGTTTCTTCTATTAGGAATTTCCAGCACCTACATCAGCATATGGTATATGTAGGCACTTATTAAATATGTGTCCAAATGAAGTATTAAGTACTTGTTATGGACCAGAAGCTCTGCAAAACCCTTATCTTCATTGTTTATTTTCATCCGTACAGCCAATATTTGAGGTAGGCAGGAAAAACCATGTTTCAGAGATGAGAGGGCTGATGCTTAGGAGTAGTAAGTAGCTGCAGAGGGTCGGGTGCCGTGCTTGTGACAGTAATCCCAGCATTTTGGGAGGCCAAGGCAGGTGGATCACTTGAGCCCGGGATTTTGAAACCAGTCTAGGCAACATAGTGAGACCCTGTCTCTACAGAAAGTACAAAAATTAACAGAGTCTGGTGCCACATACCTGTAGACCCAGCTACTTGCGAGGTTGAGGTGTGAGGATCAGGGAGGCAGAGGTTTCAGTGAGCTGTGATCACACTACTGCACTCCAGCCTGGGCAACAGAGCAAGACCCTGTCTCAAAAAAAAAAAAAAAAAAGTTAATGTAGAAAGACTAACTTTGTAACAATTACGTTATTACAAAAATGTTATCTTAATACAGCATTCAAAATACATTACAGCATGTACTGAATAGATATCCAGAATAAGCTTCCAGTTGAAGATCCCTATAATAGCTTTTTTCACTCTGAAAATTGTCATCTAATATGTTGACACTAAAATGGTTCCACATTCTAACATCAGTAATTAACCAAGAGTGGAAACATATTTTCTGTTCTCAAATTTGATTGGCTCTATTTGCTTATTGCTATTCTTGACATTTAAAATAGAAATTTGCAGTATTCCAAACCTTTCTTTTATCACCATAGAGTTCTTGAAAGCACTAAAATGTTCCTTGGATATAAGATTCAGGGTTTTATGGCTTTTGTCCCAATGTTCTTTTAAAATCTTAGTCTTTAGATTTTCTAAAAGGGATTGGGCCATTCTTGGTATCTTCGCAAATTATTGTTTATTGTCTTAATAGATTTGAGCATCCTTTTAAATTGTGAGATGACTTTTTTTTTTTTTACCTTTTTTTTACTTTTAAGTTGTGAGATGGCTTATCAGGCACTGTTTAAAAGATTGAAAATGAAACATTTCAAGTGTGTATATCTTAAATATTTCCAGTACCTGTTATATGTAAATGCATATCATTAACCCTAAGGCATTTACAGGCTGATATGGGAGTTAATAGCATGTGCAGGTACATTTAAAAAGTTAACTAATAACTGCCAAGTAAAGGCTAAAGACAAAAATGCTGTAAAAATACCAGTGAGCACCAACATTGTCTGCCCGAAAGCCGTTGCAGGACCACACCGAGGAGGGAGGTTTGATCGGAGTAAAGAGTGTTGGCAGAGAGCAATGACAGAACTTGGGGAGTGGAAAAGTACCAAGTGTTAGGGTAGGAGTTTCCACAGAGTGTATTTGATGCCAGATTTTGGTTGGTCTCGAACATCAAGCTAGAGTGTTTGTAGGGGAAGAGCCTTGGGATTTGTGTGTGTGTTGGGGTGGGGAGTGGGGTGGAGATGGTGGCTGGGGTGGGGGGCGGTTGGGAGGAAGGTGGTCTCCCTGTGTTGTTGCCCAGGCTGGTCCCAAAAGGAATTTTTTTTAATATAAGGAAATGAACAAATCAGTAACATGGATTCCTCTCAGTGAAGTTTATTTATATCTACCAGTACGAATACAACATTTGTAAAATGAAAGGCATTGCTCTTCACAGCTGTTCTAATGTTAATTTGCTGCTTTTTTAAACCACTGACATGAGTACTAACATTTAGCTTAAACTACCTCACAACGGTTGAATGCTAACTGACAGTGTAAGGTTTCTACTCATTTGACCCTAAATGAAACTTTAGAGGTAAAAACATTCCCAGCCAGGATGCAAGTCCTTGCGCTATATAATCCAAACTTCATTCCATATTTAAACAGAAACCACCTAAAAAATAACTGTCAGATACAGGAAGGTGAGAATAAGTTACAAATGCATTTTGTTTTGAGCTGCTCCCAGATTGATGCTTGGTTTTATGATTGCAAGACAATTTCAGAGGTGCTCTCCTGGATTGGGTTAATTGTTATTTTATTTTATTTTTTCCTTCAGGATTGGGACCCTTTAGGATGAATCTGTGGTTCGATTTTTTTTGACATACTAAATGGATACTGTTGGATTCACAGTCTGTGAGTTAGTTTTAAAAGTTGATATGGGTGACCATTTTACCACCAAGGGAAATAACTATTCATGTCCCAGACATTTAATCAAATGCCATTATCCTTTACTAAAATTTAACTTAGAGTCTAAATGTACTTTTCCAGTAATTTCTGTATATTCATGCATCCTTAACTGAGTTCCCAGTGAGACCAAGGAAAGACCAAAAAAAGGACTGATTTGGAGTCCCGATCAACTTCGGGCGCTTCGGTTACTGAGTACGCGGCAACTCTGAGTTAATCATTATCCTCATTTGACTGCTGAAGAAGCAGAGGCTGAGAGGGTTAACTACATAATGTGACTCATGTGGCAGCTACTGAATTCAGGACAGGATTCAAGGCAGACCTTCGGAGTCCTGAATGATGGAAGGCACACTGTTGACCTTTCTGTAAGTTAAACTTGGGTACCTCAGTAGCTGTAATTTAATAAGTAAAATACCTGTGGCGTTTGAGTCTCTTTTTTCCAGTATTCTAGCTGATGGTGTATAGAGAAAGGATTGCTGTGCTAGGTATAAAAAGCTTATTCGTTCTATGCTAGTAAGTTGTGTAGCGCTGCGTAAGTAACCCTGAATCAGAGTTGAACTAAGTGATCTCCAAAGTTGTTCAAAGGTCTAAAATTCTGCGATTCTAAATAAAATATCCTCATCAAGAATAGTGAATTGATCTTGTTGTAATTTTATTTCTGTACCCAGGATAACCCTGTATGCAGATGGATGGTCATGTAATAGCAATAAGAAATGAATATAAAACCTTTAGGTGTCCAATTTTGCACAACTTGTTAGAAATAAGTAATATGTATATATATAATATATATTTTATATATAATATTAATATAATTTCTATATATACTATAACATGTATTTTTTATATATAGTAATATATATATACACACTAAGATTTTATTTCCCTTAGGCAACACAATATATTTGGGCTGAAAATACATTTTGTAATTTCCAAAGAATTAAAATCACATCTTTCTTATTTTTTTAAACATACTACAACTTAATAGAAAGTGGAGCACTAAAAAATTTCATCTAGAGCTCTTCATGAAGAAACTTACTACAAGTACAGCATAAAAATTCCTTGAAGATAGAATTCAGGTCTTATTCCTCTTTCTGCTCTTAAAATGCTTTACAAGTAGTCTACTTTAAATAATTACTTCTTTGAATGAACAGAAGAAAAAAAGGAAGAAACACGGAGACATACTGGGACTCTAAGGAGAGGAAGCAGCCCTGTAAGCTGCTCATAGCACTGAAAATCCAAAAGATTTCTTTGCCTTCCATGACAGGCAGTGTTTGATGCTGTGTGTTCGTATTTTGCAATGTAATTCAGTGATTCTTGTGAAGTATTTTGGAGTGTAAGCGATGTCTTACTCAGCAGGAAACATAGCATTTGTGGCCACGAGGCCAGGGAATCCATAGTCCTCTGACTCTGTGACAGGTTAGAAAATGAGCACCTCTGGTTTTAACATTAAAGAGTTTGCATAGCAATGATATTTTATCAGAATCGTTCACTACTTATTCAGATATAAGCTTAAAAGCAGGCAGGGCACAGTGGCTCACGCCTGTAATCCCAGCACTTTGGGAGGCCGAGTCCAGTGGGTCACTTGAGGTCAGGAGTTTGAGACCAGCCTGGCCAATATGGCGAAACCCCATCTCTACCAAAAAATACAAAAATTAGCCGGGCGCAGTGGGGTGCACACCGGTAATCTCAGCTACTCGGGAAGCTGAGGCACAAGAATGGCTTGAACCCAGGAGATGGAGGTTGCAGTGACCTGAGATCGCACCACTGCACTCTAGCCTGGGCAACAGAGCGAGACCCTGTCTCAAAAAAAAAAAAAGATTAAAAGCAATTCTTTGTAGCACTGAGATTCAAGCAGTACACACCAGTACAGCCTTTTCAGCTTTTAAATTTTGAAAGATTCCCACACCACTCAGTGAGCAGTCACTGCTCTGAGCCATGCTACCCAGGCCCTCTTCCGGAGCCCCTGGGACCCCCAACCTAGCAACCAAAGGCAAGATGCCTGGGACCGGGCCCCCGTCAGGGCTGGCAAACACGGATCATTTATGCCTGTGCTGGGCCAATTGTTACAACCTTTTGATTGTTACTTCTGTTTGTGTGGGCTTTTTTGCATATTTAGAAAGTTATTTTATTTCATTTCTTTCTGTCCATTAGACTCTGGGCTTATGAGTTTTTACTAAATGTAATGAAAGTGGATAATTTTTTTCTAAGATATGTATAGGTTCTTTGGGTATATATCCAAATTTAGAAAGGTTTATACAAATGACATTTATCCAGTGACAATGAAATACCAAAGGCTTCAGTTTTGCTTTCTGTTTTCCCTAAATAATATGTTTAAAAAAAAACAGGATGCTGCCAGAGCTGAAAAGTGATTCATTCTCCTCCTTATGATAAACTCTGTGTTTCACACAAAGAAATATCTCTGTTCTGTTCTTCCCCAGTCCTGTGTAGCCATTCACGTTCCTTTCCTGAGCTGTACAAGTAATACTGATGATGCTAGCATTTATTATTTCCTAGTTATTCTGTCTAAGCCAATCTGTAAAATGTGTTACAGTTACATTTTATAGATTTTCAAGGGCCACCAACTTGATTAACTGACATTAATGACGCTGTATTTTTCTCAGTATCCATTGGTAGTGAGCATCCTCTTTAGTTGGAAAAAAATGTGGCATAGTAAAATGAGTAGCCCTTTTTGTTTAACAGTTCTAAAATGTGTGCCCTATATTGATAGTGTGAGCTGGGAATTAAGCAGGCGTGAGAAACTGAAAGCTGAAGCTGTGATCGACAGAAGGACTTGGCTCTGCTCCTGCCTCTGTCCTTCCTCTGTCCAGGTGAAGCTATTAAAGGAGCAGAAAGAATGTGAGGGGATCAGGATAGCAAACTTAAATGTGAATCAAGAAAGAGAAGAAGAGCTTGCATGCAAGGAGTTCGAAGACAGTCTTGTAAACTCTCCCATCAGCTGACCTGCCAGCAGCCAGCCGCCTTCTCCTCCAGTTCCTCTCTGGGTGCCTGGCTGTTGGTGGCAGAGGCAGCAGGCCCTGCTCTGTGCCAGGTCCTTGACCTCTGTAGACCGACAGCCAGACTTGACTTTCTCCTGTCCCTCAGCTGACCAGATTTCAACATTTCAGTTGGTCCCATGCCTGATTTCATGAAGGCGCACTGGCACTTCGTCAGATGGCCCCAACCAGGCCCTGCCTCTGTGTTTGGGAAGAGGGAGCAGACACAAGTCTCAGGCTGTAAGAGGCAGGCTGGCCTGGCGTCAGGGCCACTCAGCACCCAGGCCGGTGCGGGAAGGAGGCTTTCATCTCTAGGCTCAGACAACTGGTTGGGGCCTTTTAATAAGTACTTCCTTCTGCACTGAAATATGAAATAATAATACCTTAGCCCCACAGCATAACCATGTGCCAAGCCTATAGAAACGCTTCTCACAGATAATGCAGAGGAACAGTCCTTAAATCCCGAGCAAGGACGCAAAGTCCTGAAACAGTTTTCCTGAAGAATTTGCTGGTCCTCCGAGGCAGCTGCAGAGCAGGAGGATCCAGAAAAGTCACTGAAGAGGTCCCAGGTTCGACTCTCGACCCTGTCACTTACCAAAAGCAACGTACACTCTCTGCACCTCTCTTTCCTTGCCTGTAAGGTAAGGTGGTGCAGCATAATGGCATGAGTACCTCGCTGCATGCCTGGCACACAGTAAACTTTCAATAAATAGCATCATTTTAAGAATTGAAAAGGAGGCCTGGATAGGGCCCCAGTTCATGCGCACGTATTTTGGAATCTGTGCAATCTCTCTACGTTGAAATTTTCTCCACAGAGCTCAAAAGCATTTAGTCATCAGTTTTCTGCTGCTTCCTGTTACACAAACCATTTCCTGTTCCCAGGACTGCTGACACTAGGAAGTAAAGGGACAGACAGCCTGATGAAAAGGAACCTCACTCTTAGGCTGGCCCTATTGTCAGTCAGCAGCAACAACACTTGCTCTCAAGCTGGCCAGGGGTCACCACACCCTCCAAGACCCAGTGTTGAAAGCCACGGTGTCATTGTGGGATGGAGTGGAAAAGGAGAAGCTGCCTCCCTCCTGCCCCTGCCCTAGAAACAATGGGCCTGACAGTTAGCGGGGGAGTTTAGGGGATCCCACCTTCTGGAAGGCCCAGGAGCTCACCACGCCTGCTAGATTTCCATGATGATAATATAGCACAGAGAGTTGTGGGCTGACCCAGGGTTTAAACTGTGATGTCCAAGCAACTGTTGGGCTGCATTACACCAGCTCAAGGGCCTTCTCAAATCCCTGCCCCGAGGTGGCCACAGCAGCAAGTGTAGGAGAGTGAAGGAGCCGGAAGGGGGTCTGCTCCGCCTGCCCACTCAGCAGACCATGTTTTGGCTTATTTCACTAGACACTTGGAAAGCAATAGCAACAAGCTTTAATCAGATACTATGGGAAAACATAGCCCTCGTTTTGAAGCACTTAAAGTCTGAAAGTGGAGAGACAAAAATATATGTACTTCACTAGTGGCTTCTGGAAGTTTGTTTTACTAGATCACCAGGAAGCAGCTAGACAGCAGTGGCTCCTTCTGTCTTCCCTGCACCTGCCTTGAAATTAGCTTCATCTCTCCTGGTAACCCCCTAGAAATTTTGCTTCAACGAGACTTGGTTCCTAAAGACTTCTTCACCTGCTAGTATTGTCACCACCTCCCAGCCGCTGGGCCACACCTGTAGCCTCCAGAAAGCTTATCAATGGGGTCAGGACTTTCTCAGTGGTTTTCAAGGTGACAACATGGTTTTCAGAGCCTCATCTCCAAATGAAGACACACACAATTAAATCAAGGTAGTTGAAAGGAAAAAAGGAGTTTTCAAATAAACATTTCTGAGATTCAAGTATGTCTTGCTTCACTGCGAATCACATACCCTATTGTAATACTAGTCTTGAACAAAATTTCTATTTGCATCATATGTTTTCTTGCTCACCAAAAGGGCGACACGTTACCAATAGATACCTGGGGACGTGATTCAGTCTGAACTATAATTGAATCCCTGACATAAGGAACTTGGTAAGAATTTTCCTCTTGAAATCTATTTTTAAAAAAGTGACTTATTGTGTACCTTGTATGCGGTGATAATGCACTAAGTGAGGGTAATGCCAGAGACCACAGCAAAAACTTAGATGATCTGTTTTTACACTAGATTTCTCCAAAGCAAGATCACCATCGCATCACTGGGCTGCCGTTCACTCAGTAAGCCGCACAAATCTGACTTCAGCACAAAGCCTTCCCTCTTCGTGCTTCCCCCTGCCTCAAGCCTCAAGTTGAGCAGCTCCTGACTCAGCCCTCTCCCATTCCCTCTGTCCTCATCATGGCCTGTGGATCCTTTCCCATCCTCCCCACAGCCTCTCCATGCAGAGTTTCTGAGGGACCCTGAGTTACATACACTAAGCTTGAAACCTGCTGTGTGATGATAGAATTTCTTATGTATAATATAACATATGCATATGAGTGCAACATGAACGCCCCATAACCTTGTTCTTGATGTCTACCATCAAACTTCCTGGATGTAAGACTTTCCTAGCCTCTTAATACAGCTTTTTAAAAAATTGCCAACATACCGGCTGGGCATGGTAGCTCACGCCTATAATCCCAGCCCTTTGGGAGGAAAAGGCAGGCAGATCACCTGAGGTCAGGAGTTCGAGACCAGCCTGGCCAAGATGGCAAAACCCCTCTCTACTACAAATACAAAAATTAGCTGGGCGTGGTGGCAGGTGCCTGTAATCCCAGCTACTCAGGAAGCTGAGACAGAAGAATCGTTTGAACCAAGTGGGTGGTGGCTGCAGTGAGCCAAGATCACACCACTGCACTCTAGCCTGAGCAACAGAGTGAGGCCTCATGTCAAAAATATATATATATTGCTAACATACAATTTCTCATTATTATTTACCCTTCATTTGACATTGTATTCCATAGTCTCAACTTTATCTTTACAGCATTCATTCAAGAAAGGAAATGGGGATTGCATGAGGAAAAAGAGAGCAAAGGAAAAAATTTCAATAAAGGAAATTGTCTTCCCTTCCCCCCACCTCCAAAAACAAATTCTCCATTGCTGGAAAGTGGACCTAAAAGCATTTTTGCTTTTCAAAACAGTTTTCTAAACACACACACACACATAGTATTTCATGGCCTGTGCACCACTTCTTGCCTGCTGGCTCAAGGTCTAGCTTGTTTTTCCACCCCATAGTGTCAGGCAGGTCCAGACCTCCTTTATGTCCTAGAGTTCGTGTTGGTGCCAGGCAGCTTCAGATTCTGTGCCCCGTTTGAAATCATTCGCAAGATCTGAATTGTTAAAGAAAATATGCTGGCTTCTGAGTAATGCTAACCACTGGAAAATATTAGAAAACATTTCAAAATAAAAGAGTCCTTGGATCTGTTATTTATTTTTTATTGGAATTGAATTAAATTACTGGTCAACATCACAAAAGTAAAAAACTCTGTCATTCACCATTATCTTTTCCCCCTTTAAGAATCAAAAGGAAGCCCCAGGGCTGGGGGAAAAATCTTCCAGCTGAGTGAACCTCACTGTTTGTTCTACCTGGGCCTGACCTGCACAGAAACCAGAAGCTTCCTGGGCCTAGTAGTTTCAACCAAGTATTTCAGGAACCTGTGCTCACCCTTGGCAATAACAAGCCTCGGGTGATTTCAGCTGTCAAGTGTCTCTGATCCTCAGATTCTTACAAGGGAGCTTTGCAAAGCTTGTAGTCTCTCCTTCGTAATTTAATTTAAACTGCACTTGTGATAAAGAGGTAAGTGTGCGGCTTTTCCCTAATGCCACCACGAATTCCTGTATGACACAGATGCTCCTTGGGGCTGACAGTGAAGTGCTGGGAGTCTAAAAAGAACCATGTCCATCCCCTGTGTCCCATGGTGTCTCCAGGGAGCTGCCATCCTGCCAGCCCCCTCCCACCTGTCTCTTTTCTCCTCAGCCAGCCCCCAGCGTGGAGGTGCCTACTGCTCCCACAGTGTCTCTGCCAGACTCTTCCAGGGCCCACTGCAGAGCCAGGCACAGCTTCCCCACTCTCTCCTCATCCCTGCTGCCTCCAAAACAAACACAAATGAGAAAAAGGACAAAGGAGTTTTGGTTATAGAAAGGTCAAAGAGTTTTAAAAATTACCGACATTGGGAAAATTACAAGGTTGCTAAAGAATCTGAAAAAACTACCAGCAGTGGTTCCCAGAGCCTGATCTCATTTATGTTTCAATGGAGAACGGGGTCAACTGCTCTGAATATTTCCCAAGCATTCTTATTAATCTTTTGTGTAGCTAGAGGTTGGTCTTGTGGGCACCTTCGCTGTTACCAGGCTGTGCCTAGCTCTTGGGTCCAGGCCCAATCCCTGACCCTTTAACAAAGAAGACACTTTTCCTTCTCCCCTACAAAGGCCTCTCCCTTGGGCTTTAGGCTACTTGTTTTGAAACTTCAGTTTGCCACCAGGGTCCATCATGGAGGGCTCTTGGTTGAGGTCTTAGGAATCTGCCCCCCTGCCCCTCCCCCACAAAGACATCCCCTCCGGGCCATTGTTCCCTTGCAGTCGTCTTCCGTGTTCCTCCCGGACAGCTCTGTGCCTCTGGCATACAGCACCATGCGGGTTGAATTAAAATTGGCCCGGTGAGGCAATACAACACAATGAGGAAAAGGTGTGTCTCGACTGGGTGGCATCCAGCAGGCAGCTTGAGCTCAGCAGTCCTCAGTCTTCTCAGCTGCAAAATGGGGTTGCTAATTGTGAAAAGGAAATTACAAATTGGGATCACAATTCACTCTGCCAAAAGAAAAATTAAGCTGAAAGCTGAATCATGCAAGATGCGCCCTTTCCTTTTGTTCCTAAGCAGAGAGCTACAGATAAAAGCTTCAACATCTCCACAGGTAACTTCTCTGTGTTCACCTTATGTTACATAAATTGCCAATTTACTGAGCACGATTTACTGAGTAAAGAGGAATACGTAACGACGATTCCCCTACCTGCCCCTTTTCTCTTTTCCACTTTAAATATTGAAGCCCTCAAAAATCATGATTGGAGAAAGGCACAGACCACAGTTTGTTTCTGTGATTCCATGTTCATTGCTTCTGGGCATGTCCTTAACCTTGGGAAAATCAACTTCTAAATTGATTGGGACCTGTCTCCAAAACTTTTTGGTTTACATGATCCCACTTTATCATGCTACCGTGAGGATGACATTGGGCACTGATAAGCCCCTGACCTGTACCTGGAATATAGTGATTGCTCAATAAACACTGGTTCTGATTATAATTCTTATTAATGTCTTTTTTTAAATCAATTTGCTCACTGATTTTTATTCTTTCTTTACTTAAAAAAAAAAATAGACCACCTTTAGACTGCCTCCTTTCGTCAGGCACAATGTGAGGCATTGGGGGTACAACGGGAAGTAACTGTCTCTGCCTTCCAGGAATTCCGCAGAGAGGTAAAGAAGACAAATACCAACAATTACAGAGCAATGAGCTAGGTCTTGCAATGGGAATATCCTTGGTCTCCTGTGGGAATGTTGGATGAGAAGCAACTAACTCTGCCTGAGGACTAGAACAGGGAGAGGCTGTGCAGAGAAGACTCCTAGAGGAGCTGAGGAGAGTCAGACTGGACAAGACCAGAAGGGAACTGCCATAGCCGGAAGGAGGAAGGAAGGTCCTGCCCGGGGAAACCCAGGGTGCAGTGAGCAGGGATGGCTGGTCCTGCCCTCCATGGCCCTGGGCGGGTACAACAGTTGTTCTCATTTAATCTGTTGGTCCAGTCTCCTTAGTAGTCATGCAGACCCAGTAGAGAACAACGTTCTGGAGCCTGCTTCTGTGAACATCCATCTCTCAGCTTCAAAGCTCTACCTCCAGACGAGCCTTCCTTCGCGGCACGGTGTTTCACCTGAGGAACATATTGATATGACTCACACTGTTTGAGCACTTTCCATGTGCTCGGCACAATCTGGGCCTTTCAAACATCATCTCATGCAGTCCTCTCAAAAGCAACCCTGTGTGGTCATCTTGTCCCGTGTCAAATCCCGGCTCCAAACAGTTTCTACGTTGGCCCTTGGGCAAGTAACCTCACTTTGCCTCTCTTTCTTCATCTTCCAAAGGGGATGCCCAGCCCACCTCACAGGTTGACAAGGGGGCGATAGGAGTTAATATATGCAGAGCCCTTAGAACAGTCACCGGCACATGGTAAGAACTCAGTAACTGTTATTCCTGTGCCACTGCATGTGCCTCTACAGTTTTTTGTTTGTTTGAGATGGAGTCTCACTCTGTCACCCAGGCTGGAGTGCAGTGGCGCGGTCTCGGCTCACTGCAACCTCTGACTCTCGGGTTCAACCAGTCCTCCTGCCTCAGTCTCCCGAGTAGCTATAGGTGCCCACCACCACACTGGCCCAATTTTTGTATTTTTAGTACAGACAAGGTGTCACCATATTTGTCAAGCTGGTCCCGAACTCCTGACCTCAGGTGATCAGCCTGCCTCAGCCTCCCAAAGTGTTGAGATTACAGGCGTGAGCCACCACGCCTGGCCAAGTGCCTCTAGATTTTTGACCCATTTGCGGAGTAATGGGAAGAGGCAAAGATTGACAGCAGTTCGAAATTGGTTTTCTCTTGCTCTTGGGCACATAACTAATTTCTGTTTCCCACCTCCCATATGGCCATGTGCCTGAGTGTCAGCCAATGGAATAGGAGCTGTACTCCTTCCAGCCTGGCCTACAAATCCAGCTCCTGCATTCACCATCAGCTGTCTCATTCAGGCCAGAGGGAAGGGAGATGTGTTGAAGATGTGAATCCCAAAATGAAGGCATGGAGAAGGTCATCCTTCAGGCCTGTCCACTGCACAGTTCCGTTTTCTAAATAAGAAACAAGCCTTCACACACTTGATGAGCAGCCTAGCCGGCTTTTACTAACACGTATGTGTCCAGAACTCAGGGAAGGGCCAGCCTTGCAGTGCACTGTGGGAGATACAGCTGTGGTCTGCCCAGCAGGTTCTACTTCCTCCTCCTCCTCCCAGTAAGAAACTCCCTCTCTTATGTGAGAATTTACAACATGATTTGCTGTGGCTTAATTTCTGCACCACCAAGTTGGCAGGCAGTGCACACACAACCGAGGCTCCGAGCCCTTGGCCGCATGATCAGTTCTGGGGCAACCTCTTGACCCACAGTTATTGTGACCTAATCAGTTATTGCCAAAGGGTTCAGGAGAAGCGGATCTCTCCTTTTGGGTAAGATTGCTGGCTTTAAGGATGTAGATATCCTAGGGATCCTTTCAAAGAAAGAATCCAGCACAGGGGAAGCAGAGCCCATGTGGACGCAGATGTGGACGCCAATGTGTAGCATTAGGCGTCGTTTCAATTGCAGCATCTGTTAACGTTTGATTCACCTTCCTCAGTTACCTGGGTAATAAACCTCCTTTGTGTTTAAGCTGATTAAAGCCAGTTTTCCCAGTACTTCCCAACTTACCAGCTTTGCCCATTACCTCCAGTTCCCTGGACCTCAGCCCCACTGCCTCTAACACCTGCCTTGAGAGCTGTGTTGATAATCTCATCTTCACATTACATAAATATTAAAATTCCTTAAATCATCAGTGACTGTAACAGGCACGGCTTCCACTGAGGGGAGAAGAGTATTAGTCACTCACGTGTGGTCTCCATGGATAATACTCCTTCTTAGGAAGGGAGTCTTGCTATATACACTAGAACAAACAAGGTCCCGTTAGCACCAACTCAGTAGAACTGCCCCTTTGTTTTATTGTGCTGAACTTTTGTCCTATTAAAGATTTTTAAAAGTAAATGGTGAATTTCAGGAGTTTGGAAATCTTTGCAAATTTCCTTCACAATGTGTTTCCTTGTACTAGAGTTTAATTAATGATACTTTTATCTGTTTTTCATTTAAAGCAACATAGTTGCAACCCCAGAGATTTACAAAATCAGAAATATAAATTAATTTTTACCATTAGTTATACAGACTATCCTCCTAGCCTTCGCTTTAGTCTTTTGATTAAATACAGGCTATCCCCAAATATTTGATGGGATAGTTCTGTAAAGTGTATATTCCATTTGTATCTCAAACACTAGAATACCAGGCTTGTATTTTTGAATTTTATTTTGGATTTTATTTTGAAATTCTTACTTGTATAAACCAATCCCTTATCAAAACAGAGAATTTTCAAAAGTTGCTTAACTTTTGTCACTCTCGCCGCCTTTCATTCTTTTGAAAATCAGCCTGACCGTTTTACATTCAGGTTTTCTTTCTCCATATTCATTTCCAGCCTCTGAGTTCATTATTCCAGTGAAACCATACTAAGGAAAAAAGACTTTTCTACCCTCCTCTCATCTGTTGAACTTTGGTTTCCTTCACTCTCCCTTGCTCTGCACACCCCAGCTCCTCCGAAATCAAATGTCAGGAGACTAACCCCGTGAAGAGTCTCTAAGAATGGAGTTCTAATCAATATTGTTCATGTTGCGGGGAGGGGTTGACTGGGAGTTCCTGTTTAAAGTATTCAGAATTTCTGCTGGGGATAATGACAAAGTTCTGGAAATCGCTAGTGATTACACAACATTGTGTATGTGGTTAATGCCAATGAATTGTACATTTTAAAATGGTCACAGGGTAATTTTTAAGTATATTTTATCACAATGAAAAAATCTTCATGCTTTCTGTCTTGTATATTTGTATAAATTACTAAATCTAGTTGCATCACTCATATGGATAGCAGCAGCTAAGAAGCCTGAAGAAGTCAGTTAATATTGAACGGGTAAAGAAATTTTGTTTCTTAAAAAAATGCCCGATAGAACAAAGCGTACGCACTCTTTGCCAACTGCCTTTGGGAAAAGGCTCTGTTCGCTCATGCGCAGAAGGAAGCCAGGCAGCGAGGTTGTGGACAAGGGAAAGATGAATGACCCCCTGGAGACTGCAGGGTTTGTGTTCGAGTTTCCACCACTTTTTCATCCTTTTGTCCCCCTTCTGATTCACATGCAGATTAGCCCAGACCAACTCCTCTCTAAATACTCTTTTCACGCTGGTTGGAAGGTAGAAGGCTCAACTAAATATGCATGAGGCTTTTTCTCCCGGGTTTCTGATGCGCTCTTGTTGGATGTTGAGGAATTACGTTAATGAATGCGTGCCTGCACACACCGACACAGAAACCAGGCACGCACATGCACACACACACGCGCATGCACACACACACACACACACACACACACACACACACACAATCAGCTTTGTCAGATCCTCCTTCGGCACTCACTAAACAGTTCCCATGAAAAGGAAGAAAGGAGAGAGGGGGAGGAGGAGAGATTTAAAATCTGTTGCCAGGGGAGAAATAAATGGTACAGCTTGATACACAGGAAAGAACAAAGTTTCATCTTCGCTTTCTGGAGTTGCAAATGTAACTCTTGTTTCCAGTCAGTCCCAATGTAAAATAAGACAAGGCCATTGCAGAAGCAGAACTAGCTGGCCTGGCTCTTCCCAGTGGAGAAGAAAAAGTTAAGGACAGAGTTTAAATGTTGGAAATAAGTTGTAAATTTGAAAACAAAGAACTCATCAATAGTTTCTTTAAGCAGGGCTTTATGCAAATTCCTTCACCACAGATCGTGAGTCTGGATCCCAGAAGGAGTTATTAGGGTTTATATAATACTGCCCTTTATGCTGTCTTTTTTTCCTGTCTCTTCTGTGGCTTTTAGATGCTGTTTTCATTAGGGTAGCTAAATTCCACTTTAAGATGAATTCACCCTAAATGTGTTTGCATGAAATTATATCGAGTTATGGCTTAGAGTGTAAATCATCTTTAATTATAGGTAATCTTTATGATATTTTAACGACAGGATGATATATTAGCACAGTGGAACTGAGGTGCAGACATATTAATGGCCTTAATATCACACTGCCAGAAACAGTCATCTTTCCAACCTTTAATCATCTCCCTCGCCTGCCCCTTCCTTTCTCTTCTTAGTGAACACAGAATGCCCAAGCAGCCCATCAGACCCTGGTCCGGAAAGGCCTGGGGGCTCTGTCACTATCTTTCACATTTGTGTATCAGGACAGTAGGTTGAAAAGTGTATTTTTTCTGTGTGTGTGTTTTTAATGTAACCCATCGACGAATACTGGTTTTCATTTGTAGATTTTAATATACTAAAATATAAAGATTTTGTTATTTTCAAAAATTCCTTCTGGATTCAAGCAATGAATAATGAGCGTAGCCCTCTTCATCCATCTTCACAGGGTACAAAAAGATTGGGAAATCCTGCTTCAGGCCCACACTGCTTCTCTAGCTGAAGGGACGCAAAGCAGAAACAAATCTCCAACTTCCCTGAAGCATACGGAAGGCTTCCCTGTGCATTTTGTGACAGACTGAAAATTAGTTGTTGATAATATTTCTTTCACATGAAAGCACAGAACATACTCTATTTTCCATCCCAGCCCCCACCCCAAACAAAATCTGGTTATTTGAAGTCCACATAAATAACCGACCCTGGTCTATTTATGTAACTATTGTTGTAATCAGCATTACACCTTCTTAGCTTACAACCAGGGTGTCCTTCTGTTTCATCAATAAAAACTAAGAAAGTTCACGCGGAAAGCGTTCAGTCTTTCATCTGCTACACTGACAAGGAATTATCATACTCAGCATTATTTCCTAGTCATTTATTACTGACTTGTCTGAATGAATAGGTACCTGGCTCTATCTAAGTTTAAAGAAAACTGTATCTACGTTTTTTAAAGAAAAATTTAGTGAAAGAGTTCAAAAAATTGTTCCAGATTCCTCCTGGGGGAGGAAATGCATTGTTTGGAAGCTGTTTCAGAAGGGCGTTTTGTAGAAAACTCTGGGAATCCATGTGGGTATTCAGTAAATATTTTTGAGTGAATGTTGGATGGCTTTGACCAAGTAAATTAAATGCACACGCACACACTTAGTCATCATTTTATGCATAAATAAATACCTATACATAAACAGAACTATTACCTCTCCTGATGGTGGATTACTGAACTCAGCTGTGTCCCACACTTCAAGTGGGTCCCGGTCCCTGGGGGAGGTATTGCTGCCTGGTGTGAAGGGACCACCCCACATCCATCGCCAGGTCTAGACAGAGACTGGCTCCCTCCTGGCTGACACTCAACAGAAAACGGTGGAGCTGGCCTTTTAACCGTGCCCAGTGGATGGTCCTGATCTGCGTGGAGTAAGCTGAGGGTCTCCAAGAAGGATTTCTTCGCTAAAAATATGTTCCGAGCCAGTGGACTTTACTTCTTTTAACAAAAATATTAGTCATGGAAATTTTAAGAAGAAAATTAAAGTTTAATTTTGCTGAGTTAAAGTTATTAACCTTTAATATATAGATAATATATCTATATGTATATGGCATTATCAAGTGCTAACCTCTGACTAAAATTAGCATGTTGGAATAACCTGAGCAGGAAAGAAAAAAGGAGGCTGTTTTTTGTTTTTCGTTTTTGTTTGTTTGTTTGTTTTTGAGACAGAGTCTTGCTCTGTTATCCAGACTGGAGTGCAGTGGCGCAATCATGGTTTACTGCAGCCGCTGCCTCCCAGGCTCAAGTGATCCTCCTGCCTGAGTCTCCCGAGTAGCTGGGACTACAGGCACACATCACCAAACCTGGCTAACTTTTGTAGAGTCGCAGTTTTGCCATGTTGCCCAGGCTGGTCTGGAACTCCTGAGGTCAAGTGACCTGCCTGCCTCTGCCTCCCAAAGTGCCGGAATTACAGGCGTGAGCCACCACGCCCAGCCCAGCTCTATTTTAAAACACAGAATCCACAAAGGAAGGAAAAGGTCAGGCCCTTGCAACAGTGTTCTGTGGAGGCACATACTAGAACGTGCTGGAATAGGGTTCCCTGAAAGCCAAAATACAGGTTTTTTTTTGAGGGGGCGAGGAGGCGTGAGGTAGCACACGAGAAAGGACGAGCAGGTAGCACACAAGAGAAAGGACCACTGGGGACAAACTTTGTTCAGTGTCGAAGTTTATCCAGGAAAATGAAACTAACACAAAAACTTTTTTTTTTACATATAAAATTGAAAAGTATGTTTATATTATCCATGGTTAATAAGGAGAGGAAACAGACATTCTCATATACTGATGATAATACTACAAATTGATAGAAGGTTTCTGCAAGGCAGTTTGGTAATAGTTATCAAGAGATTTAGGTGGTTGTGTTGGGGGGGCTATAATTTCACTTCTGGGAATTTATTTTGTAGAAATAATCATGAAAGGGTAAAGTTACAGCAATATTTTATTTTAAATAGAAAATGTAGAATTTTTATTTTGTTCATGTTATTTTATTTTGCTTAGCTATAATTTCTATAATGAATAGATTATGTGATAAGACATCAACAATAATATTTGTTGAGAAAACAAGTGTGCCCATGGTCAGTGGGTTCCTTTGGTGTTTGTTGATTGAAAATTTCCCTCCCAGGACCTTCATGGAAACTACTCCGGTGTCACAGAAATACATCCAAAGATGGCTGTAAATCCCATGTGCGAATACTGTAACAACACTGCCTCTCCTGACACCAAAACAAAGCGTGAGAATTTCAGTGACATAGTCATGCATTGAGTAACGCACACAAAATCTGAAAGTTTTCATACAAATACGTCTTTCAGAAACCAGTATACAAATGGTTTCCCATTTACCTTTTTAAGCACAACTAAATACACACAAAATATAAGCAACTTTTAGCATTTTCACTCTATAACTGGGGGACTTCATCTTGTATCTAACCACTCTTTTTTCTAATACAGCATCATTACCATGGAGTTTCATGTAAGTAGAAAAGCTGTGCAGAACCTCTTCTCAGACCAGATCCTATCCGAATCTGTATTAAAATAGCAAGGAATAAATGAAAACATCTAAATGACGTCTTAACTCAGAACTGAAATATTAAAAGTGACTGTTTTGCATTGTCTCTTTCTCACAAAGCTTTATCTTATGGCATGATTTTTGCTCCTCAGATATTTTCAAATATTTGATCTCTGAAGTTTTCGCCCAACTCACTGCAAAGTTTAAAAATACTGCCTATTACACAGTGATTGCACATGGTTCTCAAACATGATAGGAACTGGCAGACCAGCCCCCAGCTGTTTCCATGGAGACACTGGGTGTGGCAGTTACACACTGTGAGATTTCGCTAGCCTAAAACTGTTACTGCCTTACACTGAGACATACATGTTTCCCAGCTAAGTCTGAATCCAAAATGAAATTAAAAGTTTACTGGCTAAGTGCCAAATTCAAAACTACCCTGACCTGTCTTCCTCTGTTCTCTGACATTGTGTACGTGTACAAGCTCGTCTGAAAAGAGTTGGCTTGTAAACGGGAGAAGCTATCCAAGAAGTATTCTCACAATGAAATAATCATTTTATTTTGTCCATGCTGACAAACAGCCAGTCAGTTCAGCAGGAGGAAACAAACAAACAAACAAACATTTTCTTTTCCAAATTTGTCATGAGTTCACTTAATTATTTTTGATTAATTGTGTTATCTACATAGTTGAATCTTAAATCTGAATTTTCATAACCTAAGGAAAGAGTCCCACTGAGTGATGTTTTACGTTACAATCATTTTACTGTAATCAATATTTAAGCATATGGTAAATGCAGCTAATATTGTGTCATAAAAACTTCAAGTGAGTCACAGGACTCATTTCACCTGGAGGCTATGGAAGATCCCTGGGCTTCCGCATTCCCTCCCTGACTCCTACAGTGGCCGCCAGTCCACCCTTAATAGTTTTGTGTGTGTCACTCCCTAAAACAACAACAACAAAATCGCAACTTGAAAACCACAGATCCGGCCGGGCGCGGTGGCTCAAGCCTGTAATCCCAGCACTCTGGGAGGCCGAGACGGGCGGATCACAAGGTCAGGAGATCGAGACCATCCTGGCTAACCCGGTGAAACCCCGTCTCTACTAAAAAATATAAAAAACTAGCCGGGCGAGGTGGCGGGCGCTTGTAGTCCCAGCTACTCGGGAGACTGAGGCAGGAGAATGGCGTAAACCCGGGAGGCGGAGCTTGCAGTGAGCTGAGATCCGGCCACTGCACTCCAGCCTGGGCGACAGAGCAAGACTCCGTCTCAAAAAAAAAAAAAGAAAAGAAAACCACAGATCCATTCTAGCCTTTTATTGAGTTCACCCCTGTACAGCATTGCACAAAGACTTGGAAACCAGCACAGATCACATTTGGAGACTACCAACCTTGGCTACTCGCCTTCAAGGAGCATTTATGTCGTTTAAAGAGTTGCTGTACTTTAGCTTAGTGGCAGCCTTCTTTCCACCATTTTAGTGTCTGCCATCGGTTTTTCCATAAAAACACGAGTGCCAGATCTCGGCTTTTTTTTCTTGACTGTTTAAGCTCATTGATAGCAGGAAGAAAATGAGGAGTAAGACTTACATAACCTTACATTTTAAGGATAATTCATCTATAAAATCATTCAGTTTCCCTGAACTATGTGAATGGAATTTGTTTGCATAAATGGAATTCCACCAAAGGCTTCTAAACTATGAACTAATTACATGATCTAATTCTGGAGCTTTCCCAAAATTAATCTTTGCATTAGTTCTCTTTTGTTCTCTTTTATGTGTCATCTTGCTTTTCACATTCCATTAGGTATCAAAACCAAGAGAGACAAAGTACAAGCTATTTATATTTTATCAAGTCTCAAGATAATGGAAAATATTTTATACCAGTTAGGACTGCAGAGGAGCCAGGTGATTCATACACCAAGATTTTGGCGGGATGCAAAAGAACAAATAATTACGGGCGATACCTTAAAACACTTATTAAACATAAGAAGGATAGTGATTTCAATAAATTTTATTTTTATTCTTTTTTTTTTTTTTTTTGAGACAGAGTCTCGCTCTGTCACACAGGCTGGAGTGCAGTGGCACGGTCTCGGCTCACTGCAACCTCTGCCTTCTGGGTTCAAGCGATTCTTTTGCATCAGCCTCCTGAGTAGCTGGGGCTACAGGTGCCCACCACCACACCTTGCTAATTTTTGTATTTTAGTAGAGACGGGGTTTTACCATATTGTCCAGGCTGGTCTCAAATTCCTGAGCTCGTGATCCACCTGCCTCAGCCTCCCAAAGTGCTGGGATTACAGGCATGAGCCACCATGCCTGGCCTTTATTTTTATTCTTAATTGAAATGAACCTCTGTGTGCACACATGTCTATGTGTGTTTGTGTGTATGTACAGACGTATAGTGAGGTAGGGTTAGGATGAACATTGCTTCAAGCCCTGTTTCTTCACCCCACTGATTGACAGTGGGGAAGTCACCTCACTTATCTGAACCTTACTTTTCTCATCTAGAATTACAGCTAACAATGCTTGTTCCATCTGTTTGCATTTTGTCATAAAAATCAAAGGATGTGGATGTGAAATTTTACTACTTACATATATAGGATCCAAATAACATGTAGTGGTGACTAACACAATTATACCAATAACCCAACATAGGAGTTGTGGTGACCTGTTTGTCTTTAATGAGCCTATATTTCTTCACATATGAAAATGGTATTGAAGTGGATAGAAATGATAATGCAGCATAACCTTGAGGACATATAGATTTCTTACAGCTCTCTTCTTTTCTTTTCTTTTCTTTTTTTTTTTTTTTGAGACGAAGTTTCACTCTTGTTGCCCGGGCTGGAGTGCAATGGCGCAATCTCGGTTCACCGCAACCTCCACCTCCCAGGTTCAAGTGCTTCTCCTGCCTCAGCCTCCTGAGTAGCTGGGACTATAGGCATGCGCCACCATGCCCAGCTAATTTTGTATTTTTAGTAGAGACGGGGTTTCTCCATGTTGGTCAGGCTGGTCTTGAACTCCCGACCTCAGGTAATCCGCCCGTCTCAGCCTCCCAAAGTGCTGAGATTACAGGGGTGAGCCACTGCGCCCAGCCTTTTGTTTTCTTAAGTAACCAAAATTCAACTTGAAATAGTGTTTTTTGTTTGTTCGTTTTTCTCTGTTGGCCAAGCTGGAGTGCAGTGGCACGATGTTGGCTCACTGCAACTTCCACCTCCAGGGTTCAAGTGATTCTCCTGCCTCAGCCTCCCAAGTAGCTGGGATTAAAACAGGTGCCCACCACCACGCTGGGCTGATTTTTGTATTTTTAATAGAGATGGGGGTTTCGCCGTGTTAGCCAGGCTAGTCTCAAACTCCTGACCTCAGGTGATCTGCCCGCTTCAGCCTCCCACAGTGTCAACTTGAAATAGCTTAAGCAAAGAAAAAAAGGTTTTTATTGAAAGTCTCAAATAACCATGGAAAGGGCAAGGAAGCAACTGGGCCTTAGAAACCACTGGAACCAGGGGCTGGAGTGCTAACAAGACTCTCTCTTTTCTCTTCTCCCTGTATGTTATTTCATTTTTCTCAGACAAACTTCCTGCACATGGCTGGATGCATTGCCACCAGCTACTCCTGCCCTCACATCTCACAACTTTGCTACAAGAAAACACAAAACATCGTGGCTAAAATTGCCCCCCTCCTCACCCCAAGCTTGATGCCAGCTGAAGAGTCCCAGGAGAAGACCAGCTGGCTTAGCCCGGGTCAGAGGCCCTGGATGGGAGTGGAGGATTGGCAGCCAACATTTGCACCAGATGGTTAGAGTGTACGAGAAGCAGTTTTCCTGAAGAAGAGAGGTGGTGTCCTCAGAAAAGAGGAAGAGTCCAAGGTTGTGAAAGCAATAAATGCTCACGCAAAAGAGGGTTGACCCAAGGTCTGGCCTTCTTCTTGCCACTCTCTAGTGAGAGTGCCCTTAGCAAATTGATTAAGCTCTGTGTCAAGCGGGAAAAATACAGCCTACCCCTGCCTACACTGTGTGGTGATGTGAGGAACAGATTACAGAACAGATTTCAAGTGGCCTTTCAAAGTCTAAAGTGCAATCCCAATGAAAGGTAAACTAAGTTATTCTGGTTCTCTCCCCGCACTTGGTCAGTTCCTGTAATGCAAACCATTCTAGGTCATAATCTTGTGAAAGTTCAGAAGCGAGGATTAACACCGCTCTCTAGCTCTATGTGGTCGAGAAACTGCACTATTTCAGAGATATTTTTATAGTTAAAATTTTATCCATCACTTGTTAAATCATGCATGAGATTTACTTGGGGCGATCCCTGAAATTTTTTCAATTAGAAAAATGTAAATTACACAATACATTATTTATAATGCACACACGGTTGACTATGTTTTAGAATATTACCTAAAGAAACCACAGAAGAATAACAACACAAATACAGACTCTTTGATACTATGCTAGTATAAATGCCCTGCTTCTTCCTTTCAGGTCTATTTGCCGAGTCTTCCATTCTTGAGCAATTTTCTCTGTGGTGACTCTCCTTTACTGTGAAACCTGTGTCTGTTTGACAGTGTCTATGCCCATTGTGCAGAGTTCTTTGTGGCCCTATCATGGGGGACTTCCATTCTGTATGTGGTTACTTCAGTGTGTCAGCTAGGTCTAGCTGCTCTGCGCTGGTTCATGTGGGTGCCATCTACCTGCAGTGCATCTCCATTTGTCTCACTGCCCATCCAAGTCCGTTGTACCCTTTAAGACCAGTTGAAGCCCACTGCTGTAGGACATCAGTTCCTTTGGCCTTGTTCCTTTGTGGAGCCTTTTTGTATTGTGTGTGACTATGTGATCTGACTGCATTCACAGACACTTCTCACGCATAGCTTTGTGCATCTTCTCAAATTGCTACATGTGTGTGTTTGTCCCTCCAAAAGATTCAAACCTGAGTAAGTGCCAAGTTTCTCTGCAGAAGCGGGCTGTGACCTTTGGTGCTTCCAGAAGAAAAGCATGCAGAACATGGTAAAAGTGGGATGCATAACAGAAACACCCTGGCAATTTCATCCCGCTGCCCACTTCCCACCTGGGTCCCTGACCTCACTGGAAATTGGGGTCCAGGAACTGGAATCCATTTGCCCTGGCCTTTATCTCTCTGGGCTGGGTGTGGGGCTGTGAAAGGATGGGCGCCTCCTGCCCATGGTTGCAATGGGAGATCCAGAGGATACATGCTGAAAATAATATCCTGGGGTGAGGGCCAAGGTCATGGCCAGTGAGTGAGTCCAAACCATCTCATAAATCAACGCAACTCTTAGAAACTGGGAGCTGACTTCATGAAGCCAAAATCAGTGGTGTGGAGCCACAGGGAGAGCCACGAGTGTCCAGAGGTAGCCGGTGCCACTGGCCACGCTGCCCAAGGTCTTCCAGGGCCTTCCCTTCATGGTCTTGCAGGCAGCTGGGCCTGCTGGAGCCAGAAGGGAGCTGGGCCCCTCAGACACAGCTGGGGAAAGCTTGGCTGCTCGTGTGCTAGATCCGTCCACAGGTCCCCAGGGATTCCCCAGGTTAATTCTGTCCTCTAATTTAAAGCTCGTCACAAACAGCTGGGAAATCTACTCTTTAGTTATCCTAATCCCAAACAAGTCATGATACTCACAGAGTCAATTTCAGGTTTAATCGTGTTACCTTTATCCAAGTAGAAATCAATTCCATTTTTGTATAGCCTGCAGAACATCCAGAGTGCTTCAGCACAGAGCAAAGCCCCAGCAGTTACGAGTGCTACCATCATATAGGAAAAAGAAGTTGGTCACTCTGTGTGTGTGTGGAGCGGGAAGGGATGGGAGGCGAGTTTATGACAATTTCCATACTTTATCTAACTATCCATACACTTCCTCCTCTTCCCTCCTCTTCCTGTTGGGACATTTTTGTACATGCCACATGCCATAAGATTCCAAAGGAAATACGAGTTCTTTATGATTGTCTAAATCAGAGTCCAGTTGCAGGGCTGGGCTTTCTGTTACAAATTCAATCACAGTTTAGAAATTAATCATACATTTGGCTGGGTGCGGTGGCTCTCACCTGTTATCCCAGCACTTTGGGAGGCTGAGGCGGGGGATCACAAGGTCAGGAGTTCGAGACCAGCCTAGCCAATGTGGTGAAACCCCGTCTCCACTAAAAATACAAAAATTAGCCAGGCATGGTGGCACGTGCCTATAATCCCAGCTACTCTGGAGGCTGAGGCAAAAGAATCACTTGAACCCAGGAGACAGAGGTTGCAGTGAGCCAAGACTGTGCCACTGCACTCAAGCCTGAGCAACAGAGTGAGGCTCCATCTTAGAAAAGAAAGGAAAAGAAAAGAAATTAACTGTACACTGAAAAAAAAATGCAACATTTCAAACCCAAGTATGACTCCACTCACTTCTACAAAGCTGTTGGTCTATAACTGCATGCCTGACTCCTACAGAGGCAGAACTGTATTGCTGCCTGCTACTCACACACTAGATTGTTTAATTCTTAAAAGATAATTTCTGACAGATAAATTGAATACGTGTATGGCTATCTGAGGTTTGCATACCATAGTAATTTCAATCGATTGGTGATTGAGGGACTGTTTCTCTATTATTAGGCTTTGAAATGCCACAGTTCAGGGGGAAATGTCCTTCCCGCTGTTCATGTTTCTCCTCCCTCCCTTCCTCTGCCAGAGAAGGATGGGGGTGAGGAGACGGAACCTTATCTCTCCCAGGCCTGAGCTCTGCAACTGGATGGAGACTTGGGAGATGTCAGGGAATGAAGAAGATCCAGGCGGCCTATGACTAATCCAGAGTCGGCTGTAATTTTCATTCTCTGTGCTTTCTAATGGGAATATAAAGAAAGTTTTGGACTCTGAAGGAGAGGAAAGCAAGAAAAAGTCCTTTTTTTAAGGGAAAAAAAGGGCTTTCTTTATTCACAACCTCATTTTCCATTGAGTAAAATTTATCACTTTTGTAAAACCTTTTATTTTCTGGTAGGAAAGTTCAAACACAGTTGAGGATTTTATTCCCTCCCTTGCACCCAAATATGATTTCTCTTAACATCAATTCCCTTTCTATCAAAATTTGAACGTGTGAAAAATTTCACTAAAAATGTGGGTGAAGCACAAGATTCTTTTCTATCCAATGACCAGAAAAAAAAGGAGACCGTCTGCCTCATCTTCTTTTAGATGACACCAAACACTCTCCAGATGGAATAACAGAAAGGGGAAAACAATATCCTTCCAGGATGTGACTTTAGGGGAAAAGAGGTAACAGACCAAAACAGGGGAGGTGAATGGCTTGTGAACCGCGGGGCTGCCACAGTTAGCAGGATTCCTGCAGTAAACCCAAGTGCCTTCCCAGGAATTGCCTTCTGTGCTATTTTGATGTTTTGTGTTTTTGAGACAGAGTCTTGCTCAGCTGCCTAGGCTGGACCCAGGCTGGAGTGCAGTGGTGCAATCACAGCTCACTACAGCCTCTGCCTCCTAGGTTCAAGTGATTCTCCTACCTCAGCCTCCCAAATAGCTGGGACACAGGGGCACACTACTATGCCTGGTGAATTTTTTTTGATTTTTTGTAGAGATGGGATTTCACCATGTTACCCAGGTTGGTCTCTAACTCCTGAGCTCAAACGATCTGCCCACCTCTGCCTCCCAAAGTGCTGGGAATACAGGCGGAGCTGCCGTACCCAGCCCTCTTCTGTGTTGTTTTAAATGAACACCCGCTTTGGCATCCAGAGATGAGGAAGCTTTATTTGCCTTATGGATGACCAAGAGTTTATTGTAACTTTCCTTTGGGAGGCAGAGCAGCTGCCAAGCAGCTAGAGAGTGAAGAAACTTTGTTGAAATGCTAAGACTTTGTGTTTGGTGATTGGAGACCCAGGTTCTAGTCCTTGCACCACTAAATAGCTGTGTGACTTTAGGCAAATCACTCCCTCTCCCTGAGTTTCACTTTCTTTATAAGAGGTGAATTCAACTATTTTTTCCCCTATTTCTTCAAACTCCAAGACTCTGTAATTATAGCAATCAACACCAGCAAGAATGTTAAAATTATTATGTGAGTAGTTAATTCTAAAATGTGAATTAAGGAATGAATTCCTATGGCACCTTGAGCATGACTAGTAGCATCTTACCAAATCACCTCTAGGAACATCCTGAGATGGAGACTTAATAGCAAATCAATAAATTCCAGACAGCAGGGGACATATCCTAGCGTATGAACAAACTAGCAATTGGTGAACTGATTCTTATCTTAATAAGGGGAGCCTAGCTTTTTGAACACCTACAGTGCCAGGCATTGTGTTACTCCCTTTATGTCAATTTCCTCATTAAGTTTTTGCAGTCCTGTGAAGTTGCTAGTGTACCCATTTTAGAGATGAGGAAACTAAGACTCAGAGTGAGTAGGTAAATTTACCCATATCATTCAAATCAGACTCAAAGACACGTGGCTCTGACTCCATGCTAACATCCTTGAGCAATGTACTCTACGTCCTCATTCATTAGAAAACTCACAAAGACCTGAAATATTAATAGCAACACATCCTTAAGGGTAATAATTTTGTTTTGATTACAAATCCTCTCTTGTGCTTAGATCAGGACTTGCACATAGTTCGTTCTCATTCAAAGTCTGTTCAATGGAAAATAGCCCCTGCTTGCTGACATGGCCCATGTCTTCCTGAGGCTTCCAGTCTTTAAATCCGTGCTACCAGCAGAATGTTCTGTGTTGAGAGAAAATTCTTTTTCTGCACTGTCCCACTGGTACCCACCATCCACCTGTGGCTACTGAGTATCTGAAATGTGTTTAGGATGCCTGAGAAACTACATTTTAAATTTCATTTAATTTTAATGACCCTTCATATAAATAGCAACATGTGACTTGTGATTACCATAACTGAACGGTGTGGGCCTAGGGTCAAATAGGTATACAATGCTGGACATGAAGTAGGCATTTGGATTTGCTACTGAAAAAAACAGACTCTTTGAAATTCAATACCTTACCCAAGGAGTCATGCACTGAAAGGAACGGACCCATGATTCAGCCCTGAGTTCTGCTGATGTAACCCAAATTCATACCTTCTCCACCTTCTTCCTGTACCACATTACAGAAAAAAGGGTCAAGAACCTTGGGCTAAAGAAGCCCTAAAACATAAACAAATGGAAGTATCAAATGGTCATTTCCACGATTTGAGATGATATCATGTGGGGAATTTGACCACCTTTTAGAGGAGGGAATCTACTGCCTTTTGGCAAAGGTCTGCCAGATAAGAAACTTACCACAGTCCAATAAAATTTGCAGACCAGCACTGGCACTCGGTTCTTCTATCATTGGGTGCTAACAATTAGTTCACATTCTGTATTAGTCCATTTTCACACTGCTGATAAAGACATACCCAAGACTGGGTAATTTATAAAGAAAAAGAGGTTTAATGGACTCACAGTTCCATGTGGCTGGGGAGACCTCACAATCATGGCGGAAGGTGAAAGGCACATCTTACATGGCAGCAGACAAGGGAGAGAATGAGAGAGCCTAGAGACGGGGGAAACCCCTGATAAAACCATCAGATCTCGTGAGACTCATTCACTACCATGAGAACAGTATGGGGGAAACCGCCCCCATGATTCAATTATCTCCCACCAGGTCCTTCCCACAACAGGAGGGAATTATGGGAGCTACAACTCAAGATGAGATTTGGGTGGGAACACAGCCAAACTGTATCACATCTCATGTGTCTGAGCTGTAAATATAAAGTAATAGCAGGAACGGGAATGCAGGATGGTGATGCCTGCTCCTGTGCCTGAGGATGAGTGAGTGAGTGTGGGGGCAGCACGCCACTGCAGATGCTCTAGAACAGTGTTTCCCAGCCTTTCTCATGGGCAGCTTCCCAAAGTGCCTTTTCAGACATGTTTTTATTTTTGTCTTTGTTTTGAGACAGGGTCTCACTCTGTGGCCCAGGCTGGACTGCAGTAGCATGATCATGGCTCACTGCAACTTCAATCTCCCAGGCTCAAGAGATCCTCCTGCCTCAGCCTCCCAAGAAGCTGGTAACATAGGCACACACCACCATGCCCAGGTAATTTTTTTTTTTTTTTTTTTTGGATTGTTTTGTAGACGTGAAGTCTCACTATGTTGCCAGGCTGGTCTCAAACTCCTGGGCTCAAGTGATCCTCCCACCTCAGCCTCACAAAGTGCTGGGATTGCTGGCATGAGTCACCGCACCCAGCCCCAATGTCTTTTCTAAATGCCCCTCTCTTGAAGTTTTAATACTATATCAGACATCCTTTGTGTACATCTGTTATGTGTACCTGTGCTTTATACATAGAAAGAATGTGACTTTTTTGCTCCCAAAGAACCAATTTTCATCACCTTGAGGGGGAAGGGAGCACCATCTAGGGAGAGATTGAGGATGTTCTAGAATGGATGGACTCTTCTTGGCAATGAATAGGGACAAAATGGAAAAAGTGGGTGCCTCCATCAGGCAGGCTTCAATTTGAGTCTTGGCCCTGCCTCTTAGGCAAAGGTCTTCAACTCTGTAAGCCTGTTTTGCTCATCTGCAAAATGGGGATAAAAATATCCCCCTTGGCCAGGCACAGAGGCTCACGCCTGTAATCCCAGTGCTTTGAGAGACTGAGGCAAGCTGATTACCTGAGTTCAGGAGTTCAAGACAGCCTGACCAACATGGAGAAACCCCATCTCTACTAAACATACAAAATTCGCCGGGCGTGGTGGTACATGCCTGTAATCTCAGCTACTCAGGAGGCTGAGGCAGGAGAATCACTTGAACCCGGGAGGCGGAGGTTGCAGGTGAGCTGAGATCACACCACTGCACTCCAGCCTGGGCGACAAGAGCAAAACTCCATCTCAACAACAACAACAAAAATACCACCCTCCCATTGGCTTGTTTTGAGGATGACACGAGGTAATAAATCCATCTAGAAGTCGGTGGTCTCTAATGTTGGCTAGTTAGTTAATTTTTTGTTATTATTATTATTTTTTTATTTTTTTGAGACGAAGTCTCGCTCTGTCACCTAGGCCAGAGTGCAGTGGCGTGATCTCGGCTCACTGCAAGCTCCGCCTTGTAGGTTCACGCCATTCTCCTGCCTCAGCCTCCCAAGTAGCTGGGACTACAGGCGCCCACCACCATGCCTGGCTAATTTTTTGTATTTTTGGTAGGAACGGGGTTTCACCGTGTTAGCCAGGATGGTCTCGATCTCCTGACCTCGTGATCCACCTGCCTTGGCCTCCCAAAATGCTGGGATTACAGGCGTGAGCCACCACACCGGGCCTAGTTAGTTTATTTTTATGAACACAAACATTCTGGTAGTGCAGCCAATTTCTAAATCTTTTGTTTCCTGGAGGTTTCCATTATGAATTCTTTGACTTCAAGAGGAGGCTTTAAGGTGTCTAGGAACAGCTACATCTTCACGGTGCAGGCCCTCAAGAAATCAATGTTCAGAAGATACAGGCTGTCCTCCTCCTCCAGCCCCAGTCACATCTTCCAAACACTTACTAAGGCCCTTCAGAGCTGATTAAACTGAAATCACAGGCAGCATTTGCCTAATATAAAATATGCACAGGAACACTATCTTAATTAGATGTACATGTCTCTGAAGATATAAGTAAATGCTTCCTTTTTGATACGTCTGATTTAATAGCCTAATAGCAGGGGAATGCTGCTGAAATATAATTCAGGGGGTGAGGGAGAAATTAATAAACTCAAATATTTAAAGCTCAACAGCAATTAACAACCCATTTAAAGCAAATTTCCGAATTTTAATTTTATTTATCCTTATCCAACCAGGACTAAGGCTGGGGTTCATCATTATTCACTTTCGCACCTAACAGGGTGCTCTGCCCTTTGGCTGGGAGGCCCTCTCCGATTCCATTAAGCAGGAGCAGCGGAGTGTGGCGCCCAAGGCGTGGAGGGAAATGCGGGAGTCCCACCTGAGTTGCCACAGGCACAGTGCTTCCCATTTCCCCCTAGACTATTTTTGCTTCTCTCCCTTCATTGGGAACTTGGGCTTTTATTTTTGTGCTGTGTGTTTAACTGCACACCTATGCTCATGCACAAAGCCAGGATCGTTTTTTTCTTTACAGTTCTGAGGAATCAAAGAACATCCACGTCAGTGACCTCTGGTCGGCTAAGGCGGAGCCCTGGGCCCTGAGCCCCTCTGTGCTCATATCGAGGGGGTATGAACAGGAGTCTCCAGGTATGTGTGCCTAGAAATTAGCTTAAAATGAGAACCCTCATTCTTTTTAATAAAAATATTTCTTAGCATTTTAATTATTTATCAAATTATAGTATGGCAGTAAAAATCACTTTACACAAAGACATTACATGTATATTAACAAATCAATCTTCATTCATGTATTTTTTTTTTTTTAGATGGGGTCCTGCTCTGTCACCCAGGCTGGAGCACAGCGGAGCTATCTCGGCTCCCTGTAACCTCTGCCTCCCAAGTTCAAGTGGTTCTCCTGCCTCAGCCTCCTCCCACATAGCTGGGATTATAGGCGCCTGCCACCACCCCCGGCTAAATTTTGGGTTTTGTTTGTTTGTTGATAGAATTTTGCTCTTGTTCCCCAGGCTGGAGTGCAATGGTGCCTCGGTTCACTGCAACCTCCGCCTCCCGGGTTCAAGTGATTCTCCTGCCTCAGGCTCCCGAGTAGCTGGGATTACAGGCATGCTCCACCATGCCCAGCTAATTTTGTATTTTTAGTAGAGACAGGGTTTCACCATGTTGATCAGACTGGTCTCGAACTCCTGACCTCAGGTGATCTGCCCGTCTCGGCCTCCCAAAGTGCTGGGATGACAGGCATGAGCCACCACGTCCGGCTGTATTTTTTTTAGTAAAGATGGGGATTTCACCATGTTGGCCAGGCTGGTCTCAAACTCCTGACCTTAAGTGATCCACCCGCCTTGGCCTCCCAAAGTATTGGGATCATAGGCACGTGCCACTGCACCCGACCTGATCATGTATTTTGCCTTTCCATTTCTCCTGGCAGCTGTGTAAGAATGCATGACTTCAGTTTTTCTAGCTCAGTTTTGCTTAGCTCGTCATACACATCTGGGAAACTGTGAAACTTCTGCTCGCTCCAGAGATTTTAACTTTGAGTCTGTCCCTTCCGTCCAAGACTGATGAACTAACTGATGCCCCTGGGATGGGGAGGAGCGTGGTGGCTTAGCACGTTGGTGTTTTCCTTGTTTGTACCTGTCTGACGAGACGAATCGCAGGGCACTGGTGGGGGCACAGGGGACAGGGCTGGTTAGCACACATGCTTTTTCGGGGACTCTCGACTAACAGATGCTCAGCCTGATCTGGGGCTGCTGGGAGGATGCAGGGTTGGAAGAAGTTAAGGAAGCCGAGGGCAGTTTCTTCAACAATTTCTTATGCATGTGCCTAGCAGGGAACAATTGGAAAGTGAGGAGCAACACTATGTGGTAGGAGATAGACGCTTCCAGGTTGGCCTCTGTGTGCAGAGGTTCAAGGCAAGGAGGTCGTTGATGAGGCCCCATATTCAAGGGTTGCAGCTTCTAGAAACATCGCCATCACCATCCTGTCCCTCGGCACAATTTTGTTATGTCTAACACTTCCACAGACCCCCTTTCTGAGAGCCACCCTGCTCCCCCACCAACAGGCCCTAAGAGCCATGTTTATACCACATGTCTCTGCCCATTTGGCCTCATCTGGGGCCTCTCCCAATGGGAATGTCTCCACCATTTTGGAATTGGAATTTCCAGGTGCTGACTCCCTAATGCTTAATTGAGCTGAGGGGAAATCGGGATGTGGTGGGGTGGCCATCGTTACCTGTTGGACAGAGGTTAGGGAAGCTGGGCCACAGAGAGGGAACAGTGCTCTGAGGGGAACCCAGGGACTGGGCCTGGGAGGCGCCTCCCTGTTGGCTCTCCGGCCTTGGAAGGCCTGGTGGGGCTTCCGGCCCTCAGCTCCTGTTTATCTCAAGAATAAATTCCCCTTTGTTCTTTGCTGAAACTCACATGGGTCGTGATAGTTGTACCCAAATAATAATAATAATACTGAAAGCAAAGGTTAGATAGTGATTCTAACTAACGAATCTGTGGGCGTCACTGGGCAACTCCAGAGCGTTGCAGAAAGCAGTAAAATGGAGAGGAGTTTTATGTTCATCAGGAGAAGGTGGCCACATGGCAGGGTTTGTCCTCTTAGCAGCTATGAGGAAGGAAGGGGATGGGACCATCCTGTGTCAGTGAGGGAGTGCTGCAGTGGAATGGCCAGGGTTGCCCAGAGCACTGCACGGCAGTGTGGGGGCGCTGCGTAGAAGCAGAGGGTCCACCAGCAGGTGGGCGTGCCTGGAGTCACAAGCCTCCACCAATCTCAGAGGGTGCGTTATTTCCTTGGGCTGCCGTAACTAACACTACAAACTTGGTGGTTTAAAACAATAGAAATTTATTTATTTATTTATTTGTTTATTTATTTATTTATTTAGATACAGAGTCTCACTCTGTCACCCAGACTGGAGTGCAGTGGTATGATCTCAGCTCACTGCAGCCTCAACTTCCCAGCCTGAAGTCATCCTGCCAACCTCAGCCTCTCAAGTAGCCAGGACCACAGGCACCTGCCACAATGCCCAGCTGATTAAAAAAAATAATTTATATGTAGAGATGGAGTCTCACTGTGTCACCCAGGCTGCTCTGGAAATGCTGGGCTCAAGCAGTCCTTCCCGCCTCGGCCTCCTAAAATGCTGGGATTACCGGTGTGAGCCACTGTGTTAGGCCTGGACAACAGCAATCTAGCTTCTCACAGTTCTGGAAGGCAGAAGTCTGAAATCAAGGTGTCAGCAGGGCTGAGCTTCCCTCAGAGGCTCTAACAGAGATTCCATTCCTGCCTCTTCTCACTTCTGGGGCTGCAAGCGTTCCCCGTGTTGTGGCCACCCCACTCCAGGCTGTCTCCATCTTCACATGGGCTTCTCCTCTTCTGTCTGTCCTCTGTGTGCCTCTGATAAGGACACTGGTCATTGGATTTAGAGCCCACGTGGGTAACCCACCATAATTTCATCACCCTTAATTTCATTACGTCTGCAAATAAGGCCATGTTAACAGGCTTATTTTCCAAATAAGGCCACATTCACAGGCTCCTGCGATGAGGAAATGGAATCTTTTGGGAGTCACCATTCAACAGCCCCCACCCTCCACAGTAAAGAGCAGGAAGGCAGCACTCATGATGGATCACCTGAGGTCAGGAGTTCGAGACCAGCCTGGCCAACATGGTGAAACCCCATCTGTACTAAAAATACAAAACGTTAGCCAGGCATGGTGGAGGCACCTGTAATCCCAGCTACTCGGGAGGCTGAGGCAGGAGAATCACTTGAACCTGGGAGGCGGAGGTTGCAGTGAGCCAAGATGACGCCATTGCGCTCCAGCCTAGGCAACAAGAGCAAAACTCAGCTGGGCGTGGTAGCTCACACCTGTAATCCCAGCACTTTGGGAGGCCGAGGCAGGCGGATCACGAGGTCAGGAGATCGAGACCATCTTGGCTAACACAGTGATACCCTGTCTCTACTAAAAATACAAAAAATAGCTGGGCATGGCGGCAGGCACCTGTAGTCCCAGTTACTCGAGAGGCTGAGGCAGGAGAATGGCGTGAACCTGGGAGGCGGAGTTTGCAGTGAGCCAAGATTGTGCCACTGCACTCCAGCCTGGGCGACAGAGCAAGATTCTGTCTCAAAAAAAAAAACAAAAAACAAAAAACAAACAAAAAACTTCCTCTTACTGCATAAGGGTCAGCTTGTTTCTAGGGGAGGATTTTGTGCCAGTCACCTGTGCTGCCCCGGGGAAGAAGGTGCCTTGGTGGGAGGTTGGGCCAAATGAATACATTATTCTAAGGGTCATGTAGATCAGTCATACCGAAGGCTTCCCAGTCTCATCCTAACACCCTTGCAGGTGGCCCCATGTTTCCTTTCAGGACATGTGGGATGGGCAAGGAGGAGGAGGAGGCTGACCACCGCGAGGGCAGGCAGGCCTGATGTGCCGCGAGGCTAGTGCGGGACTTGTGGCCGTGTGGGTAGTGCCAGTGACAGAGACACATGGTGCTTCCGGGCGGGAGATGAGGGATTTGGCAGGTGACAGGGTCCGACAGTAAATTCGTAGATTATAATAAGGAGAGAGAATGGGAAGGTATACTAATTTTTTCCTATTAGTTAAGCTTCCCTCCCCCTTTTTTCCCTGAGCAACCTGAAGTGTTAAAAGGATAATGTGAAACTAACGGGGTAGCTCAGAGAATTCACAGCAGAGCTGTACAGTCCACTGCAGGAACCAACACAGAAGCCAGAGCTAGATATGAGGTGAGCTAGCTATGAAGTAGGCTAGATTCTACTGCTTTCTGCGGTGCTGCCGTTACCGTGCTGCTGCCGAGGATGTCCAGGCTCTCTCCCCATTCAAGGTGCAGATTCCTAAGAGAGGGACTGTGATTGGCTCAAGACTGATCAGCCCGGCATAGACATGGACACTTTGGATGTATTTGGAAGCGCAGACGTCACACCCAACTGGGGTCTAGGACAGCGTTCTCAAGAGTCAGGTGGGCAGGAGGTGACCCAAGGGCACAGGGCTTCAGCAAAGGCCTGGGACTGGGAACTGGGCTTCAGGCTGCACGACCTGGGGGCAGGAAGGCTGGGAGGGGTGACACAGACCAGAGAAGGAGCAGGTCTGGAAGTGAGCAGCACAGAGCCTCGGCTCTCAAACCTCTCTGTCGAGGGATCTCTTTACACTCTTAAAAATTATTGAGGACCCCAAGGTGGTAGGTGAATATCTATCAATATTCACCTCATTCGAAGTGAAGACTGAGACATTTTAAAGATGCAAGAACACACAAGCACACATTCTGTTAGTTGTTGGAGTGACGATGTGACCATTCTTCTAGCAGCTGGGGACACACCAGGCTACCCCCGAGAGTATTGAATGAAGATGGCAAGTGACATTTTAGTGTGACTTAGCAGGTGTTTTGACCTTGAAGACCCTCTGAACGGGCCGTGCCTAGGCTCCCCACACCACACCTGGGGAACTGTTGGCATGGTGGCCCAGAACCTGCGCTTGAGAGCAAGACTGCCTAAGTTTAAAACTTGTTCTACTGTGGCCGGTCCCACAGGTCTCTTATTTGGTGCCTCCACATCTTCAGCTGAAAGTGAAGTGATAATAGTGTCTTCCTCATTGAACCACTGGGAGGATGAAACAGACAATCCCTCTTTCTCCTCCTCCTTGTTCCTAGAACAGGGCCTCGCAGGTAGTATGTAGTCAAAACACTTCCAGGATGATGCACACAGCACGCTGCTAGGAGAAGCCCGCGGGCACCAGATCCCAGGTGTGGCAGCTGGACAGGACCTGCCTGGGACTGTCCCCAGGACCCAGAGGTCCCCACTAAGGCTCTGGCTCCATGAGGGGGACTAAAACTGAGTTACCCCCACTGGGAGGGGCCTGAGCTGGCTGGGCTGTGCTGCTGGGGAGCTCCGTGGGCTTTGTTCTCAGGAGCTACTGAGGTAACAGTCCGTGGAATGAGATGCAGTCTAGTAGCTCAGCAAAGATGATTATCAGAAAATATCTTTTAATGGGAAAAATAACTGGTATTGCTGAGATACATCTTTCTCTGCATCAATCAATAAAAATGTGAAATTAAGCCAATCTATGAATATTTCATATATAACAAATCCAAGTTGTTAAAGCTCAAAAACGATCAAAAGTGGCCAGGCATGGTGGCTCATGCCTGTAATCCTAGCACTTTGAGATGCTGAGGCAAGTGGATCACCTGAGGTCAGGAGTTCAAGACCAGCCTAGTCAACATGGTGAAACCCTGTCTCTACTAAAAATACAAAAGCTGGGCGTGGTGGTGTACACCTGTAGTCCCCAGCTACTCGGGAGGCTGAGGCAGGAGAATCACTTAAACCCGGGAGGCAGAGGTTGCAGTGAGCCAAGATTGTGCTGCTGCACTCCAGCCTGGGTGATAGAGCAAGACTCCGTCTCAAAAAAAAAAAAGAAAGAAAGAAAGAAAGAAAAGAAAAGAAAAGAAAAGAAAAGAAAAGAAAAGAAAAGAAAAAGAAGAAAAAAAAAGATCAAAAGTCCATCAATATGCATTTGACTTGAATCTCTCTCTGGCATCAGTTCAGTTGGAGTCCCCGGAACCCAGGGGCAGCTCTGCAACCGGCAGTGCACACATCTCCTTAGGGGCCAGCTCCAGGGCCAGCTCACGGGGACGCGTGGACCCAGCTTCCTTCCACTAAGAGCCGATCGGGCACATCCACCCAGGGCTGTTCTGAGGTTGGGGTGTGTAGGACCAACTTACCAGCAGATCCAATTAAAGGAGCAATGCTAGATGCACTGATGCACACAGGGAGGACACCAAACCACGCGCTCAGCCTGTGTGCGTCGCCCTTGAAAACTGCCCTGATGTGATCAGGCATTGCTTACTTGAAGAATAACCACAGCAACACGTGGATGAAAAGAGAAGAACGCATTTTACAAAACTCTCCTGGGGACAGCATGGTGGTGAGTGCAAGGGGCAACCCCAATGTAAAGAGGCTGTCTTCTCAAGCCACCGTGGGGCCTCATTCTCCTCCTCCTTGTTCCTCCTGGGACTCCGCCCACTCCCACACAAGGCGCTCTGGGTTTCTTTCTGCAATGCCGTAATTTTCTTTTCTTTTCTTTTTTGAGACGAAATCTCACTCTGTCGCCAGGCTGGAGTGCTGCGGCGCAATCTGGGCTCACTGCAACCTCTGCCTCCCGGGTTCCAGCGATTCTCCTGCCTCAGCCTGGCGCAATGCCCTCATGTTCAATGTGGGGCCATCCTTCCTCTTCCTCACCCCAGTGCTATGAGCACAGATTTCCTGAGCAGTGGCAGCTCTTCCACCCAGAGATGCCCAGGGAGCAGCCCTGAGTCTAATTTTCCTGCTACATCAGCATTGTTTCTGCTGTGTCAACGAGAGTGACATTCTGGGTGGACCTTTGGGGCCCGCCCCCCAGTTTTTAACCATAGAGCCAGTTCTCAGCCACTGGCTCGCCTCTTACCATCTTAGAAATTTAGGCCGGGCACGGTGGCTCACGCCTGTAATCCCAGCACTTTGGGAGGCCGAGGCGGGCGGATCACAAGGTCAGGAGATCAAGACCATCCTGGCTAACACGGTGAAACCCCGTCTCTACTAAAAAATACAAAAAAAAAAATTAGCCGGGCATGGTGGTGGGCGCCTGTAGTCCCAGCTATTCGGGAGGCTGAGGCAAGAGAATGGTGTGAACCTGGAAGGCAGGGCATGCAGTGAGCCAAGACTGAGCCACTGCACTCCAGCCTGGGCAACAGAGTGAGACTCCGTCTCAAAAAAAAAAAAAAAAAGAAATTTAGAGCTGAAGAAGCTGTACAGGTCGCCGTTTTCAACTCCTGGATATAGAGTTGAGGAACTAGGCTGGAAAGAGTGGAGGACTTTGTGACTATTACATGGACAGCAAGGAAGACGTTTCTGAACCTGTGACACCTTCTGGAAAGGAGGAACACAGGCACATAACTCCACGACTTCTCTCTTCCAGTGCCTTCTGCTCAACCCTGTAGCTCTGCGGACGGGTAACAAAGATGTGCTTCTCATCAAGTAAAATGCCTTAGAAGCCCAGAGAAAGAGCCTTACCTGAATAAATAGGTAAATAAAGATATTTGTAGAGATACTAATGGTATTTGTACTTTTGTAAAGCAAACTGCCTTTTCTCTTCTGTTCTAGGTTCATTTTTGTTAATCCATATTAAAGGGTTCTCTTAGGCCTAAAATGTTGCCTGATAAGGGATTTGGGAGGTTTGTATCATAAGGGATTCTTGAAGGCCAAAACAGCTGTCAAGACTCAAAGGAATGAACTTGAGGGAGTGGAAAATCAAACTCACTGCTGTTCAATTCCACCAGACTTCCTTCCAGCCCAGAATTGTGCTGTTGGTGTGCCAGTCGGTTGACTCCCCAGCTGACATGATCATGTGACCACCTACCGGAAAGGCTCAGAGCCAGGAGCCTCGGGGTCCCCCTCACCCAGGTCTTTAGAGCTCCCGGCATCTCAGTACAGTGTTCTTTCTAGTAATGCACCCACTCCTCTGGTCCCACTGCTGCTGGGAACAGCTCAAAGGTGGAGCTATGACCATGGATCTCAAAGGCTCCCAACCATGAGTCAGTCCTTTGGGGACATGGGTTTTGTCAGCTCTCCTGAGCTGGCCCACTCTGGTGCCGCCTGTGGGAAGAAGGACACAAACGCAGACATCTGCTCAGGCCAGCCACTTGTTCCAAACCCTTCTGGGCTTTTCTGTGCCTGTTCACGCATCTTATCCTGGGTTCCACATGAGCACTTGTCTTCCTGAAAGATTGATTTTATTTAAACTTCTAGTGGAAAAGACTACACCGTTATTTTCATTTTAATTATGTAAAAGCAAAATTTCCTTGAATTCTAGGATAATACAGGAACTTTGGCTCTTCGTGTTATTGCTAACCATTAAGGGGGACCAAGTTTAGTTTCCTCTAACAATGGGGTTCCTTTAGGGGAAGTGTAAGGAGAAACAGGACAAAACCTTCACTCCTGATGGCCTCCAGCCCCTCCAAGGTTTGACCTTGCCACATGCACAGCCTCCTCTCCCTGCACTGGAAGGCCTCGGGGCTACACTGAGTCCCTGAGATGTCCTGTGTGCCCTCAGACCTGCGGCTCCTGCATGCCTGGCTCCTGTAAGTCAGGGTGTATCTGCCTGGGCACTGTTGACATTGGGGCTGGATGACTCTTCTCGCACAGGGGCTGTCCTGTGCGTTGCAATCGTGTCCCTGACTGGCCTTGACTCTAGAGGCCAGTAGCACCCCCAGGTCAGGACAATCAAAAATGTCTGTAGACAATGCCAAATGTCCCCTGTGGTCAAACTGCCCCTGTCTCTAGCCCTGCTCGGATGGGGACAGGCTTCTTGAGGCTCTCTGTCTAGTGACCTGACTCCTCTTTCATGCCTCAGCGCAAACATGACCTCCCCTGTGAGGTTTTCTGTGACTGCCCCAGGCAGATGAATTATCCTCACCCTGCCAGCTATGGAACTTGATTGGTTTGCACCCACTTGGTGCTTATTCATGGGAACGTAATTTGTTTGTCCACCCCCATTAGATTATGAATGCCTAGAGGTCAAGGAGTATGCCTGCTATTGTACATGCTTCCATCCTCAGCACTTAGCACACTGTCTGATCCACTGAAGGAGCTGAGGAAATGCAGAAGGAATGGGTGAATGGGTGATCGGCCATTGGAGGCTGGTTTTCCCCCGGTGAGGACTCCTCAAAGCAGCATCAGGATTGTCCCGTCCTCTCAGATCACCCAAGAGTTCAGCCACTGTCATAATCTCAGCATCACTACACCACGTGATACTTGTTTGAAACCTAACTTTGCTGGCCAGGCGCAGTGGCTCACGCCTGTAATCCCAGCACTTTGGGAGGCTGAGGCAGGTGGATCACCTGAGGTCAGGAGTTCGAGACCAGCCTGGCCAACATGGTGAAACCCCGTCTCTACAAAAATACAAAAATTAGCTGGGTGTGGTGGCTCAGGCCTGTAATCTCAGCTACTTGGGAGGCTGAGGCAGGAGAATCGCTTGAACCCAGGAGGCGAAGGTTGCAGTGAGCCGAGATCACGCCACTGCACTCCAGCCTGGGCAACAAGAGTGAAACTCTGCTTGAAAAAAAAAGAAAAAAAAGAAGAAGAAGAAGAAAAAGAAACCTAACTTTGCCAAGGAATTTCCAAGGAAATAACCCAGATTTTTATTAGTGGTTGTACACATAGTAGTAGTGTTAGAGTAACGACAGCCGCGGGGGCCATATGAGCATCCTCTCCGTATCCTGCCAGGTGTTTTCACTCTAACTGCGAATCCTCACCACTCTTCTGTGAGCTACAGCTTATTATTTCCGTTTTACAGGTGGGGAAACGGAGGCTCTGAGAGTCTCATTTACAAGCTCAGCATTTTGGTAGCCTTGGGATCAGAACGGAAGGCAATTTTCTCCAAGCACAAGTTACCACCCTGCCTTCAGTTTCTAAACTTTTATTCTTTTCATTTATTTATTTATTTATTTATTATTTTTGAGACGGAGACTCACTCTTTCTTCAGGCTGGAGTCTCGGCTGGCACTGTCTCAGCTGGCGCTGTCTCGGCTCACTGCAACCTCCTACTCCCTGGTTCAAGTGATTCTCCTGCCTCGGCCTCCTGAGTAGCTGGGATTACAGGCACGTGCCACCACACCCAGCTGATTTTTGTGTTTTTAGTAGAGATGGGATTTCACCATGTTGGGCAGGATGGTCTCGATTTCCTGACCTAGTGATCTGCCCGCCTTGGCCTCCCAAAGTGCTGGGATTACAGGCATGAGCCACCGCGCCCGGCCTAAATTTTTATTCTTAAGGGTGATTCTTAACAAGCAGGCATTGAAAATCTGAATGTCCAAAATGTGCCAGATGATTGGGTTACTGATGCCTTGCTGCAATTTGTGTCACTTCTTATCACTGCAACGAACATCAAATTCTATCAAAATATGGGAAATAATCATTTTGATGTCTCATTTGCATATCCAAGGATTGCAGGATGGTTTGTATAATCAAATTATGTAGAGTTGTAAAAAGGGAGCATCATTTAAATAGCTTACAAAATTACTTTGAAGATGCACATTAAAATCTAAAGAACCAATCGCCTCCAAGATCTTTACAAAAAGTTAAATGCTAATTGATTATGACAGCTTTGTCTTTATCACTGGCACCATTCTCCATTTCCACTCTGTCAATATCACAGCTCAAATATCACTCTGTCCTCTGTTCCTCTTCTAACCACATTCATTCCATGCTGTAATAACAGATGGAAGTTTATGCACGACTAGCTTTTCCCCCCTCTCCCCATTGTTGATCAAAAGGAGCAGCCTGAAAAAAAAAAACAGAATTTGCTGAAATTCTGATTTCTTTCAGCAGTTTTATAGATTTTATAACTTATCTTTTATTGACTATGCGAGGTCTCTGCTCCCCAGCATCTGTTTGTTGCATCTGGGGAGAAAGATAAATTTCCTTTTTTTATGCCACTGAACCAAATTTAAGAGACAGACAAACAAGCAGGTCTCAGTGGAAGAGGACAGCATCACATCCACAGCCCAGCTGTCCTCTTTCCCAGTCCCTGTGTGCACAGGACAGGAGGAGGAGGAGGAGGAAGATGAGGAGGAGGAAGTGCCTTGTAGTCCATGGAATTTGCCAGCCCATCAGGGATAAGGGTGCTAGAGACTGGATGATCGGGCTTAGGGAGGTACTCCCTGCAGAGAGGGGACCTGGGGGCTCATGCCACGCAAGCTTTGAAGAGGCTGCTTTGTAAACTTTGTAGAAAATTCATATCATTTACAATTTCTCAGACTTAAAGAATTGTGCCTGGTCACCCAGAGACATGATTATACATCACCGAACTTCATTATAATAATGGCCCTGGTACTCCAACTTCTTGAAAGCCTCAGCTGTTCGATTCAGCCTCTTCAGCTCTGTAACTGTTTCTAAGATTAATAGACTCTGATGCATAATTGACTCTCCCACCAGGAGGAAAAAAAAAAAGAGAGAGAGAGAGAGAGAGTCTAATCGTAGCCCTGGCAAAAGTAACATTCCCATAAAGAGATGGTGTCTGTCCATATTGACTGAGTCAGGGATAGAGGAGAATGGCCAGCACCACCAAGTCAGGAGAGAAGGGGAGACGGATGAGGAGTCAGCCCCGGGGAAGGGAGTCTGAGAAAGTCGATGGGACACGTCCCATCATTTAGAGGCTTCAGTGGACACCCTAAAAGATAGGCTTTATTGCAGAACTAGATGGGATCCAGTTCCACAGCAGGGAGCAAGGGAGCTGGGAATAGGAAAGAAAGAGGACAGGAAGGTCCCCGCCACACAGGAAGTGGAAGGAAGAGGAAAGAAAGAGGACAGGAAGGTCCCCACCATACAGGAAGTGGAAGGAAGAGGAAAGAAAGAGGACAGGAAGGTTCCTCGCCACACAGCAAGTGGAAGGAAATAGAAAGGGAATCCACAGAGCAGCGTGATGGGGTGAGGGCTTGACATCCAGTGACAGGGAGCTTAGAGAGAGAACGAGTGCCCTGGCCCCCCTTTCCCTTGCTGAGGTTATGGGTCACAGGTTGTCACACCAGGTCCTGCAGGAGACCAGACACATGCTAGGAACGATGGCAGGGCAGGCCTTTCTCAAGGCAGAGGAGCAAGGGCATCACCTAGCATGCTGGAGGGAATGGAGGCCTTGTGTGAGCACGTGGCAGGGAAGCCACTGCCACACGGGTAGGGCCGTAGCTGGGGCTCAGAGGCTGGGTGGGTTCCAGAAGGCTTGGAGGGGGTACAGAGCTGGACTGAGGCAGGCCCTAGATGGCCAGGGCAAGAGCACCTCTGAGCTTCTAGGCTTCCATTAGAGAGGTCCCTGTATGCTTAGGCCATCATTTGTATAAAACAGGCACTCGGTGGACCCGATGACTCGAATAAAGGAGTGAGTCTAATCAAAAGGTGGAAACGAGGAGTTGAGTGTTCGATGCTAGCTTGTCTTTCTCTTGCTCTCCTATACCTGCCCCTCTTCTCAGGGCTTATTTTACTCTTCTGGAAAAAGACCAGGTGTCTTTCAATCTTCCTGGAAAACAAACAACAAACAAAACAGAAAAAGCGGAGCAAGATGAGAGAAGACTGACATGGAGACAGCGTCTTTTTTTCTATTCTGTATAGTGAGACAGCCACACCTAAAAGACCTCACCCTGTTGTTAGAGGGAAGAGAAATGTGGGTTACTCTTTCATTGTCATCAGATTTGTGCTTCTTCCTCTTTGCTTAAATAACTGCCTTTAGCTGGACCTCTGCAGCATCTGCTGCTGCTTCTCCAGCTCCTGGAAAACCCTAAGGGGGTTGCAAAGATAAGTCTTATCTCTGCCTCAGTTTTCCTTTGAGTTGACCACCAAATGAGCCCAGAGTGAAGAAGACACATCAGGCTCCTATTAGTGTGGCCACAGATTCACACATTTGCTTAATGAAAGCCTGGTGCAAAGGAATAAAGTCATATTGTGGACTTGTAAACCTCCTAGTTATTTAGATGTGAACTCATGCTTTTGTTCATCTCTGGGAGAAACAGCACATTTTTTTAAAGTGCATCTTGCATCATGGCTTGAAAGGCTAAGACCTTACCATTAGATCTAGCATAAAGCCCTCACCCATGCCAGGTAACTCTACATTTACTCCTTCCTTCCATCACAAGCAGAGAAGGCCCAGGGTCAGTTTATTGACTTCTAAGGACTATTGGTCTTTTACAGTGAAGGAAAAAAAAAAAAAAGTCCCTTAGGGCCTACTAGGTGCTAATTTGACCTGGCAATGAGATAAAGTTAGGCTTTGGCTGTCTTCAACCTCCCAGGATCGGAATGCCTTCTACTTAACATAGGAGTCAAACAATTCCCTGGCAATAGATTGCTTTCCACTTGTAGAGCTACTGAATAAACAGAAAAGTAATTAACAGTGTGCTATGGCTGGATGTATCAGGTGGAATTTCATTATAGCAGAAAGAACTGAGAGAATCAAGAAGTCATTTTGTGTCCACTGTCAGACGAATCGTTCATGCTTTCTTTTGCTAGGATGGACACATTATCTCTGCTTTTCTTCAAGAAGAGAAATTTCTGAATTCCCTATCATATCTTCACTTTGATCAAGGGGAAAAGAAGAAAAGAAAAATCTTAAGTGCCTAAACTTAGTCCAAATATAAAGAATTCTTCTCATTTTCCATTTAATGATTTTGTTCATGAGACCTATGGATGATTCTCTTTTGTTGTAGTTGTTGTTTTTTATTTTTTCTCAACTATTAAATATCTGAATTTTGAAATGTGAACTGAAGCTCTCATTATTATGATTTCCCCTCCCTTTGAAAAATAAACGGCATTATGTCATTTATAACAACAGGAAGAGATGGAGTTTCACAGGAAGGAAATTTATGCTCAGTTGGAAAAGAAAAGACATCTAAGCCATTTATTTTAGCTGCCTTTAAAATATATATTTGAAAGTACTAAACTCAATTTCACATGTCCAGAATAGTATAACCTAATTTTAGCATATTAATTAACAATAAAAGTAGTGTTTTGCCTCATACGAAGGAATAAAATAATTAACTTACAGAGGAAATGGGGTCATATGATTTACTTTGGGAGGGTAATGGATGACATTGAGTAACTGTACCAGTAGGGTTTTGCAGAGCCACTGTGGCGGTGGAACCTGTTTGGAATTCTCTGTTGAACGCCTGACTGAGAGCCAGCTTTCTCCCGTGCAAGCCTCCCCTGTCTTGACTCAGACTAAAGGCACACACGTTGGCAAGGCCAGCCACTGCTCCTTAGGAAGAACACTGGGTGTGGGGGTAGATGTGCGTTTGAGGAGTTTCCAGGCTTAGTTGAGTGTCCACACGCTCCCCGAATCAACAAGTCCTTGGGCTGGCTTGAGCACCAAGGTGCTTTCTACTTGAGGAAGGAATTCCAGCATTTTACATTTTACATATTTGGACCTTTGAACTTGAAATATTTTGTTACACTTCACATAGCTTCATTCCCTGGGGGGAGAAATCTAGTCTTTCAAGTGGTTATTATAAAGCTAAGTACATAAATATGCATGAGAGGTCATTATTACCACAAGATGATACTTAAAATGTTCGAGTGTCTCTTACTAAGATTTTTCGACTTGTTCAGTGACTGCAAATCAAAGTCTCCAGCTTTTAGTTGCTGAACTTTGCCTTTGATTGTTCTTTCAAAGTTTTCAAGGAAAGGGAATGGTTTTTGGAGCCTTGACTGGCTTTCTTTCTTTCTTTCTTTCTTTCTTTCTTTCTTTCTTTCTTTCTTTCATTCTACAGATATGTAATGAGGTGTTTCATTACCCATGTCCATGTCTAATGCAGAATGCCATATTTAAAGCATTGTAGCTGGAGCTCTGGAGGTTGGGTAATGGAATTTCCAGATTTTAGATCTGGAACTGAGAGGCACAGAGAGGCTAAGTGACTTTTCCCATGTCACATCGTGACATACAGTCGAGGCTGGCAGTCAGACCTGGCACCCCGGGCCAGGTTAGGGCTGGTGAGTCAAGGCCTCTGAAAGGCTCGAGAGCCCAAAGTATAGAGTTCCCTGGGAACCATGATATTGAAGAGTTGCATTTTGACCCATTTTTTACTTCTAGAACTTGATATTACAATGTGGAAATATATAGTGTTATCAGAACCTTCAAGACTCTTAAATATGACCTTCGCATTCAGAATCGACTCCAGTTCAACCCTTCTTGCAGCTAGTTCTCACTGGGAGAAGATACAAATTTTTATGTCTAGAACTAATAACCCAGGTTGCCCTGTTCTTGGGAAAGGAGAAACGGCAATGGAAACCAAAATGGAGCCAGAGAGAGGAAAACAGGTCTACCAGAAGCCTCAGATTTTCCCTTTCTGGGAGCAGGGACACCAGGCACTAGCCCTTGGGTTCTGACAACTGTTTTAGTCCCAAATTAACAGTGTAAAGAAAGCCTTTAAAACATTTTTGCTTCTGGGATCCCAATCTCCGATTCACAGGCAGAATCTCTGGAAAGTGGAATAGGAGGAACTCCCCAAGGTGTGCCGTCTTCCCTGTTCAAACTCAGTGTGACCAGTGCACCTTGTTCCCCACCAGGCTTCCCCTGGGTCCTCGGGCGGATCTTGCTTGAGGATGCTGCAGTAAAAGACAGCCCTTCTCAAGACCAGGGCTAGTGCTCTGTCTTACTGAAGGATGACTAGAGTCAACAATAATATAGTATGTACTTGCAAGCAGCTGGAAGAAGAATATTGACCGCTCTCAACACAAAAAAAGATAAATGTTTGAGATGATGCATATGCTTATTACACTGATCTGATCACTATGCATGAAAGGTATTGAAATACCACTAGGTCCCCCCATGAATATGTACAATGATTATTTGTCAAATTTTTAAAAATTAAAATTAAAAAGAATCAGGGCTAATCTGCCAGTGAACTCGCAGCCCATGGGCAGAGCTCCCCGAATGCCGCATTTGAAATCGACTTCCCGCGGGAAGCTTTCTTAGGTTACATCTCGCAGCTTCTCATTTACCACTGTCCACAGCTGGCACATTCTAAAATCAGTTTCTATTTGACCCCATCATTTAGGTGCATCATGTGGCCATGGAGATTGGTGGGAGGGGCTTGCCCTGGGAAGCCAGTCTGGATTCGAATCTGTGCCCTTCACTCATTAGCTGTAATGTGAGCAAGTGGCTAACTTCTCTGGGCGGTTCCCTCATCTGCAAACCAGGACTGATCCTACTTACTTTGCTTCCAGGACTCCTGGGGTTACAAAAGATCACACACAGGACATCTGGTCTTGCAAGGTGCTTGACAAAGCCCTGCTTCCACACTCAGCCTTCCAAACTCCTTCCCAATGAAAATTCTTCCATTGTGTTTGAACTCACCCTGGGCACCCCAGAATGTCCAACAAGCATGTACCATGTTTGCAAATCAGTTCTGTACATCGCTTTGTTTTGTTATTTTAACTAATTATATTGTGATTTGAGTTTCAAAAGAACATGCCTTTTCTTTTTTCAACCCCTTCATTAATTCAGTATTTTGTCCACCTTAAAAGCTCAAGAAGTTTGCTGACAGACTAACAGAATGATCAAAATTTCCCAAACCTAAGCCTTTCCTTTCACTCCTTCCCCAAATGCTAGAGTTGCAAGGTCAGGAAGGAGCTGTTGAGGTTACCAACGCCTCCTTGCTCATTGCCACAGCCTGACCACACAGATGGTCAACATCATAGACCTATGGAGACCAGGAAGGACCACGAAGCAGCTCTGGCCAAACTCCTGGGTTTGAGAAGGATTATTCCCACCACGTGCAAATGGAATGGTTTTTGATGGTGCTGTTGGTAATCCTTCTGGCAGATCGTCTCACCATTCCCCGGTAACCAGTGTGCACTTCCTGTTGTGATTCTGGATACATTTACTTTTATCTAAAATCTTTTTTTTTTTTGGAAACGGAGTCTCACTGTGTTGCCCAGGCTGGAGTGCAGTGGCCGGATCTCAGCTCACTGCAAGCTCCGCCTCCCGGGTCTACACCATTCTCCTGCCTCAGCCTCCTGAGTAGCTGGGACTACAGGCGCCCGCCACCTCGCCCGGCTAGTTTTTTGTATTTTTTAGTAGAGACGGGGTTTCACCGTGTTAGCCAGGATGGTCTCGATCTCCTGACCTCGTGATCCGCCCGTCTCGGCCTCCCAAAGTGCTGGGATTACAGGCTTGAGCCACCATGCCCGGCCTATCTAAAATCTTTTGTTCAGAATCTTGGTCCAGGAGTTGGCCTTACAGTTTCCCAATGACTAATGTGTTTATGTTGACCGGGCTGGTCTCACCCTGGACATACGTGTAGTCACATTTCACAAAGTAAGCATTTCCTCACCTGCCAGTCACTCCTGTCCACTGTTCATTCTGAGTTACTTATCCTGGCTGCACACCTCCAAAGCGCCAGGCTTGGGCTCACCCTCCTCATACGTCAGCCCCGGTGCTGGTTCTTGGCTTTCCGTCCTTTTGTCACCCCTCAGGAGTCCTTCTGGTTCCTGCACTCAGAGGTACCCACACAGAATATAATATCCCGTGACAGGATGTCTCTCCACGTGCAAACCAAAATAGCAGCAGCCTCTGTGTGCCATGTTCCTTTCTAAACGCACACTGACATCATGTCTGGTCTCACCCCTCGTCCGTCCTGGCCTCTTTATGGCACACACTGTGAAGGACTGTGAGAGATCTAAGGTGACTTTTTTGGCTCCTTTACTTGTAAGCTTTGAATCCATTCATACTTTTTCTCCTCATCGCTATTTGAACCCTGTCCCTGGTGGGGAGTCAGATGTAGACGGCTGTCTTGTGTTTTTCAATCCATTTTCCTTTTGCTAAAAAAGATATTTAAGGAACTATAGCCAGGGTTGGAAAAGGGGCTCCATTACATTTTAGGAAAGTAACACTATGTGGTCTTGTCTTGGGTGGCGGACTGTCTCCTCATAAAATTTCAAAATGAGATGAGACCTTAGAAATTTCCTGGTCCAGTCCCTTTAGTTTACAGCTTAAGAAGTCAAGGTTCAGAGAAGAGAGCAATTGGCCTGAGATCTCAAGAGGAGTCTGATCCTGAGTCAGAATTATAATTCTGGGCTCCTAATTGGGCGAGGTGGCTCATGCCTATAATCCTGACACTTTGGGAGGTCGAGGTGGGAGGACTGCTTGAGGCCAGGAGTTTGAATCACCAGCCTAGGCAATATAGTGAGACCCTGGCTCTACAAAAATAAAAAAAAATTAACTGGGCATGGTGTCACACACCTGTAGTCCTAGCTACTCAGGAGGCTGAGGTGGGAGGATTGCTTGAGGCAAGGAGTTTCAGGCTGCAGTGAGCTGTGATGGTGCCACTGCAGTCTAGCCTGGGTGACACAGCAAGGCCTCTCTCTCAAAATAAAAACTAAAAACATAATAAATAAAAGAATTCTAGGCTCCTGGCCTCAACTTAGTGTGTGGGTTTTTATAAGGTTTTTGTTGTTGTTGTTTGTTTGTTTTTTGAGATGGAGTTTCACTCTTGTTGCCCAGGCTAGAGTGCAATGGCTTCATCTCGGCTCACTGCAACCTCCACCTGCTGGTTTCAAGCAGTTCTCTTGCCTCAACCTTCCGAGTAGCTGGGATTACAGCTGCACGCTACCATGCCCAGCTAATTTTTTGTATTTTTAGTAGAGACAGGGTTTCACCATGTTGGCCAGGCTGGTCTTGAACTCCTGACCTCAGGTGATCCACTGTCTCAGCCTCCCAACGTGCTGGGATTACAGGCATGAGCCACCGTGCCCAGCCATTTACTTATTTATTCACATAAATTAACCCATTTATTATAGGCTAGTGATGTCTCAAAGAGGAGAGGAGCGTCTACTGGTCTTTTTATCCTTTAGTCCTCTGATGGTGGACTTTCTTGTGACAGCAGAAGTGGTGTTAGAGGTCCAGGCACTGCCAGCTGCTGTCTTCATGCAGGGACCACAGTGCAGATCCCCACCGCTCATCTCTTCATCTCAGTTTTATCACGGAAAGAGCAAGTATACTTGGCGTGCTGGCTGATTTCAATTTTCTTTGCCGTTTTCCGGAGGGAGGCACTGTAGTGGGTCCCGTATTTACCAACCATTCCAACTCTCTTGGTGCATTCAACTATTTTTTTTTTTTTTTTTTTTTGAGAACAGAGTCTTGCTCTGCCGCCCAGCGCTTGCGGAGAAGAGTGCAGTGGCCCCGAATCTCAGCTCAACTGCGCAATAAGCTCCGCGCTCCCGGGTTTCACGGCCATTCTCCTGACACACTCAGCCACCCGAGTAGCTTGGGACTAAACAGGCGACCGCCACCCTCGCCCAGCTAGTTTTTTTTTGGTTTTTTTAAAGTAGAGGCGACGAAGGTTGTCACCTGTGTTAGCCAGGATAGCTGCCGATCTCCCTGACCCTCGTGATCCCGGCCCGTCTCGGCCCTCCCAAAGTGCTGGGATTACAGGCGTGAGCCACCGCGCCCGGCCGACATTATCTTTTTAAATTAAAAATGTGTATGTCAAAGAAAGAACAAAAGCAACTTCTAATGTCCAGTGCAATCATCCATGTTTCCGGTGTCGCATGGCATCTGAGCATGCTAATTCATCCCAGGCATCTTGAATCTCTGTTATTATTTACTTCCTCAGGGACCCTCTCTGTTCAGCCTGTTTTAGTTACCCTCCAAACCCAAAAGAGCCCAGAGTGGCTCCGGCCAGGATGTGCTGTTCTCTTACAGTCACGCCGTGTCTGCACCAGACGGTCACTGGCCATCACCACTGCTAGTGCTGCCTGTCCCACTCCGTTTGAAACGCTCTCAGGATAGGGGTTAGATTTTAGTTTTTGACAATTGTACTTGTTAGAAAATGTATCTTCTAATCAAACAAGCTCTGTCTTCTCATCATCCTCATTATGCCCATTTTGCTCTGTGCCCTTCAAGCAGACACAGCTCGCAGGCAAACTATAACTGGCATTGAACAGAAGGTGGGATTTTTATCCTCAGGCATCTCCTCCTGGCCACTTCTCCCCCTGACCCTTGATCTCAGCTTTCCTAGTCCCTTGACCTGCCTTATTTTGGTTCCTCACTTCATTTGCATTGTCACTGAAACTTTGTCATTCACCACCCTGATGGACTGTCTTCTGTAGCTTTTGCTTGAAGCTTTCCCTAGGGTATGATTCCCAGTGTTGCCCTCTGGTCTTGTGAATCTTAATTGTGCAGACTGTGGGCTGTCCCCGCTATCAGGAGTGTATGGGACTGGTCAGTTGCCACATCCTTGCCCAGCCCCATCAGGTAGGGAGTGACCCTTAGGTTCGCTGGCCTCAGTTCTGTTCTCTGGAGCGGGGTAGGGTACGTCTCACCACTGCTAGTCTTTTCAGAGTGTGGTCCTGTCCCTCCTGTACAGTTCTTCACTCTCTCCTACACACCCTTTTTTTTTTCTTTTCTTTTCTTTCTTTTGAGACAGGGTCTCACTCTGTAGTCCAGGCTGGAGTGCAGTGGTGTGATCTTGGCTCACTGCAATCCTCACTTCCCAGATTCAAGCAATTCTCCTGTCTCAGCCTCCTGAGTAACTGGGACTACAGGCACCCACCACTACATCTGGCCAATTTTTTTTGGGGGGGGGTAGAGACGGGGTTTCATCATGTTGGCCAGGCTGGTCTCGAACTCCTGACCTCAGGTGATCTGCCCTCCTCGGCCTCCCAAAATGCTGGGATTATAGGCATGAGCCACCGTGCCTGGCCTCCTATGCGCTCTTTCAAAGGATGGATATAAACGTATCGGTAGAGATGTTGTCTCACCTGTACGCAGGCCAGTGGGGCATTTTCTTTCCTTTACTGGAATATTCTATTTTCATCAGTGCAGACTCAGGTCCCTTGGCTGTCTGTAGCAGTAACTCATACCTTGAGCTTGGGGTCAACAAAATTCCTCCACCCTTCTCCCCCTTTCGCTTGGTCTCTATTCTCTTCTGCCTGTGTCATTTAGTTATTTTTGAACTCTTGCATCTTGTGTTTATTTGTATTTTTACTTGGATTCATTATTCTAGCTGATCCCTGGAATTCTTTTGAATCCTGATTCTTTCATGTGCATTTATGCTGACTTCACGCTTTTATTGTGTACAAATTAATATGTGAACATTTTCTGTGTCAAAAGCACAGATGAAAGTGCTCAGTGGGGTACAGGTTAGCAATTCTGCGTCAGCTTGACATATACACTGAGGTCAAGCAAAGAAGTAAGTGAGTGGCAGATGCTGGAAGCCAGCTTTCTCCCCACTGGAGAGGGAAGTTACAGATTCAGAAGGGGAGAGGCTGCTGGATTGAAGTCAGAGCCATTGGGGTGAACTCAAGTGTATCTTAGTATAGACGCCAGGGAAGAACACACAAATAGTTGAAACAGTGTGTATACACCGATGGGTGTGCAGAATCGATGTCCAGCTCTGTCTGCCCAGAGGGCCTAGAAGCAAAGAAGCTGCAGCCGCCTCAAGCACATCTTGAGTCCACATCTTGGTTTCCAAACACAGTTCTCCAGTGAGAGGAACCAGGGTTCTTTGGAGAAATGGTTCATTCTAGGGCTGGGTCAGGGAAAATACAGGATGAGCCTGCAGGATCTTGAAGTGGCAAAAGCAAGAAAGCCCTCAAATAACACGAGGATGGGGGCACGTCACAGGGGCGCAAGAGCCAACCTGAAAAATCTCCCTGTGGCCAACGCTGTAAGAATTTGAGCAAAAAAGTAACTAACATAGTACTGTGTCGTAATGTAAAGAATACAACAAATACATGAGCTGACATTGACATAAATACATGATTGAATAAATAAACGGGAGAGAAGGAACACATATTTCTTATATAGAATTCCAAATTATTTACACAGATATTTCCCTGTCCAAGTTGTGTAGTGTGATTTCACCTACCATCTTACCTGCGCCCTGAGGGTGGCTGGACTTAGTGACTTGCTTCCAAAGATAGCGGAGGGAGGAGGAAAAAAGCAGCTACTCTGGACAAACCTGGCAAACACTTCCTCAGCCAGAGGACCAAGGCCCATGTCATCAGTGGCCAACCACACAGAGAGCGTGTACCCTTGGTGTGACTTGACAAGAGTAACAGTTTACCTCTGCATCTTCCCCCAAACCCATTTACTGCGGTCTATTAACGAGAAAAAAATCAGAAAAACAAAACAAGTTGAGGCACATTCTACACGGTAACTGACCAGTAGCGCTCAAGATTGTCAAGGTCATCAAAAACAAGGGCAGTTGAGAAGTCACAGAGCAGGGGAGACTATGGAAACATGACAACAAATGTAGAATGTTCGTGATTATTCTGTATATCTAAGATTATTCCCCCCAAAATGATTAAAAATGAAAAGAAGCTGGGTGCAGTGGCTCATGTGTATAATCCCAGCACTTTGGGAGGCTGAGGTGGAAAGATCGCTTGAGCCCAAGAGTTCGAGCCTGGGCCACACAGGGAGATCCTGTCTCTACAACAATTTAAAAAATTAGCCAGGTGTGGTGATGCACACCTGTAGTCCCAACTACTCGGGAGGCTGAGTGGGAGGATCACTTGAGCCCAGGAGTTTGAGGTTACAGTGAGCCGAGATGGTGCCACTGCACTCCAGCCTGGACAACAGAGTGAGACCCTGTCTCAAAGAGAGAGAGAGAGAAGGGAGCATAAAGAGCATATATAAATATATATGTATATTTTTTTTTCTCCACAAAAAGTGCCCCGTAGGACAAGAGCAAGAATCCAGTGGAATTCTACTAGTGACCTCTGTCAGTAAGGATCAATGCAATAATCAGCATTCTTCCACTGAATTGGACCAACCATGGATCTTCCTACTTATGGGCTAGACAACCCCCAGGCTAGGCTTCTCCAGCTGTCACAGCTGTGTCTTGGATACCCAAGTCTCTTCCGCCACAGTGTGAGGGCAAATGCAGTGCCAGAGCCTGGTACTTCCAAGGCCTTGGTTTCTACTCTACTCATCTACATTGAGCCCAGCCGTAATTTATAACTTTTTTTTTTTTGCAGGGGTGGGTAGGAAATCTCCACTTAGAAATCCATTTGCATTTCAAGCTACACACATCTAAATCCAAGATCCACATTAGGCTGCCCTCGTGCGCCCATCTTTTCTCTGTGTCTCTGTTACCAGACTCCTACCACCCCCGAAGTCTGGATTAATAACTTCCGGGCTATCTGCGAGTTTCTTTTGTCCCCAGGATTCAGCCCATCTCTGACCCGCCAGTGAAGCTGCTTCCCGTCACCTGTTTCCATCTCCCATTCGCACAGCAGGTGGTTCCACTTCCAGAACTTCCGAAGGTGATGCCCTCCCCCATCCTGTGTCCACAGAACTTCCCTGGCCCTTGGACCATTTTCCTTGGAAGCCTCAATGTCTGTCATTTCCACTGAAATAAAACCTGCAGCTCTTGGCGCAGACCTCCACAACTTTCCACCGGGGTCCCTTCCCGCCTAAGGTGCAGATGAAGTCCCAGCTCGCTCTTCTGTCTTCTCCCCAAACGCGTCCTGTCATGGGGCCCTGGCCACTCTTGCCTCTCAGCTTGCTTCATGCAAGATGTTCTGTTTGGCATTCCCTCCTTTCTGGACACAAACCCACATCCCTCCCACTCTTCTTTACACTCCTCGAAGAGGCTTTTGATTCAAATTGTCTTGAGGCCTCCACGTCACCCCAGCTATTTTAGCGACTCCTTGACATTTCTGAACAGCCATAAAGAATATGCTTCTTCTGTTTCTGTAATTCTTGTTTTCGTACCTTATTTGAATGTAAGCTTTTTGAGTTCAGGCTCTGCATCCTCTAACAGCTCCTTATTTATACACATGGAGTTTGGTAAAGTGTTATTTGAACAACTTTTTTTCTAAACACGAAGCTTGATAAAGTGTTACTTGAACACAATGAGTGTCCAGTTAAAGATGTTAGCTTTTCAGTTTGTTAAACGTGCAACCTTCACGGTGGACTAACTGAAAGTTGGCGCTGCCTGATCAGGATTTGATCTTTCTCTACAGTTGACAGTTTCAAATGCAGACCCCGCGGTGCCCCTGGAGCCACCTCTTTAGGATACCAGGACTCACACCATCTGCGTGATCAACACCCATGTGACCCCCTCTCACCTGAGGGCCTGATCCACCAGCCTGAGATGCACCTAAGCCAATGTGAGCTAACTGTGCAAAGAGAGCCCCACAAGGCCCTGTTAGGAGAAGCCCTGCCGAAGAAGTATAAAACAGAATATCGACATTGTTCCCTTGATCTGTGAGTTCTATAACACTATCAAAAAAGCCTTTAAGTTTTCAGAGCACAGTTTGTGCTTGGTAAACCCAACCCACACTTCAAAGATCTACCCTTCTCCAGATGCAAGTTTTAGAAGAAACTGTCTGGCCGGGCGCAGTGGTTCATGCCTGTAATCCTAGCACTTTGGAAGGCCAAGGTGGGTGGATCGCCTGAGGTCGGGAGTTCAAGACCAGCCAGGTCAACATGGTGAAATCTCATCTCTACCAAAAATACAAAAATTAGTCGGGCATGGTGCCGGGCACCTGTAATCCCAGCTACTCAGGAGGGTGAGGCAGGAGAATTGCTTGAATCTGGGAGGCGGAAGTTGCAGTGAGCCGAGATGGCGCCACTGCACTCCAGCCTGGGCGACAGAACGAGACTCTGTCTCTAAAAAAGAAGCTGTCATAGTATTTCCTTTTCTTCTTGACGATTGGTTGCCACTCTTACCAAGCTCCCTCAAGCAATGTCTTTTCCTTTAATACACAAAAGGCCATTCTCAGAATCTAGTACTTTTTCATTTGTTTATTTATTTATTTATTTTTGAAACAGTGTCTTGCTCCTGTTGCCCAGGCTGGAGTGCAGTGGCGCAATCTCGGCTCACTGCAACCTCCTCCCCCCGGGTTCAAGCTATTCTCCTGCCTCAGCCTCCCTAGTAGCTGGGATTACAGGCATGCGCCACCTCGCCCGGTCAATTTTTGTATTTTTAGTGGAGGCAGGGTTTTTCCATGTTGGCCAGGCTGCTCTCGAACTCCTGACCTGAAGTGATCCACCCACCTCGGCTTTCCAAAGGGCTGGGATTACAGGCATGAGCCACCATGCCCAGCAGAATCTAGTACTTTTTCTTATTTCACTATTGCCACTGTGTATCCTGTACTAACATTCTCTGTTCCTCTCTGAATGTTCACATGAAAATGGCATTTTTCAATCTCTGCATTGTGACCCGAGCCTGCTGCGCAGGAGGGCGGGATGGGGTGAGCGTGAGGAGCGGGATGCAGCCCCGCAGTCTTCACTGAGTGCTGCTGGAATGGCCCTGTGTCCTCTGTGTGTGAGAGAGTGTGTTCGTGTCTGTGTGTTTGGGCGTGTTTATTGTGAGGTGTGCATGTCCTTGGGCGTTATGTTGTGAGTGTGAATGTTTCTGTGGTGTTTTTGTGGTGTATGTCTGTGAGGTGTGTTATGTGTCCTAGTAGAGTGTTATGTGTGTATGGTTTATGTATGTTGAGTGCATGTTTTTAAAATGTGTGTGTTTAGTATGCCTGTTATGTATATTTAGTGTGTGTTGTGATGAGTCGTGATGTGTGATTGTGTGTGCGTTATGTATTTATGTGTGTGAGTGATATGTCTGGTGGTGGTGTGATATATTTTGTGGTAGTGCATATGTGTGGGTTTTTATGTGTTTGTGGTGTGTGTGTATTGTATTTTATGTGATTTTGTGTGTGTGGTGTCTTCCTACGTGGTTTTGTGTGGGTGGGTGAGTGTTATGGTTGTTTTTTATGTTCTTGGTGTGTGTGGTCGCTATGCTGTGTCGACTTACTGTATGGGGAGGTACTGCTGCACTGATGCCACTGGCAGGTGATGTGCATTATGTGGTGGGTGGTGTCTTTATGTGTTTGTGGTGTGGCATGTCCGATGTCTGTGTGCACACACATGTGCTGTGTGTATGTAGAGAAACAGTTCCCAGCTGGCTCTACCCCAGACGCCTGGGGAGGAGGGTGGCACCAGGCGTGGAGCGAGAGGTTGGGGGGCCAACCCGGAGGCGATTCTAAGTCTGCAGCTTCCGATCCAGTGCGGCGCCGTGGGGGAACTCCTGCCTGCGTGCAACACTGTGGCCTTCCTTGGCTGGAAGTTTGTGATTCATGCCCACATTTGTGCTTCACGTTTCTTCCTCCCAGTTCAAGTATGGTCACTTAGCCCCTCCAGGAACTTCAATTTTCTAATCTATATAAGGGTGACAAATCACAAATGTGAATATTGAAGGAGGTGGGAATGTGCCTGGAGGGGCCTTGCTGGTGTAAACACTTGAACTTCTCGGAGAGCTTCTCTCCCCAGGATCCAGCAGTGCCTATGACATCTTTAAACAATGTATATGCACATAGATAGCTGCACAATACAGCGTGTTTCTACTTTTCTCTGAAACTGAAGGAATGAGAGGAGAAAGGAAAAGAATGTGGTATTTAACTTTCTCCAAATTCACAGGCTGCCTCCGCTGGTCACAAACTGCTGTTTCGTGGGGAGTTGACCTTTCAGCTCCCTGGGTTATCCACGGCTTTGATCAATCTCTGGAAGTTCACTTACGGGCTTTAAATTGATCTATTGATTTAATAAAAGTCACATATCATCGTCCCTGGTTCAGGACAAAGCACTCAATGTATCTCCAGTTTGGCGAATGTCATCAATAATAGATGTTTTGCTGATTGTCTTGGGTGACTAATTTCCATGGCATGCTCACGGGAAACTGGTTCCTGTCACAGTCCAGTCTCTCTGCATAGAACTTACGACCGCAGCCTGTTGGCTGGATCCTGTCTGCTTAGGCCCTTCATTACTCGGGCTGACTATCACCTGAGTCCCTCATCTTAAGAATGACGGGGACAGCTGCAGTCCGTGATGGGAGAGGTGGGAGTGGGGGTTGGCAGAGTGGAATTGGGGTGCAGCTGCAGGCCTGCTCTCCCCACTCTCCATTCCCGTCAGTCCCCAGTGGCTGGCTGAGTAAGCCTCCCCCTGAGAGGCTGGCCGAGTTGCTGGGAAGTGGTGGAAATGAGGTCATCAGCAAGTGTGGATTCACTTCCTCTGGACTTTTGTAGCCAAGCAGGCGAAGAAGAAGGAGAAGAAGGAGAAGAAGGAGGAGGAGGAGGAGGAGGAGGAGGAGGAGGAGGAGGGGGAGGAGGAGGAGGAGGAGAAGGAGGAGGAGGAGGAGGAGGAGAAGAGGAGGAGGAAGAAAAAGCTGCATGTCCGGCTGAAGGGCGTCTGAATGCTCCCCGTGATCTTCTTTCTTCTTGCTAACAGAGCACAGCTTACACAGCCACACGCAGATGCGTGTGCAAACCAGCACTTCTGCACACATGCATGCCCACACAGGCTTCCTTCAGTCTGTCCCCTACCCGGTCCTCTCATGTTGTTGGAGTGAGTGGCCAGGAGGCAGAATGCCAGCAGGTCTGGAGGAGTTATCAGCATTTGCTGTTTCTGCACATTCAGCCCCAAATCTCAGAGTTTTGTCCACAGCTCCTGCCAGGGGCTGGCCAGGCCGGGAACCTCCATGCCAACTCCGCATGTCCTTTGGGGAAATGAGAGTCGGCCTGCCGAAAATCAAAAAGGGAAATGAATCTAGCAAGCTGCATTCCTTTCTTCGCCCCTTCATACACCGCATGCCATCCCTTTTGGGCACCGTCTAGACCCTTTAGCGTCTCTGCTAACGAGGAGACAGTTTCTCCTGTGTCTGGCACATGTTTTCTGCAAACCACAGAGAGGAGATACACAGAGCAAGCGTCTAATCTTCCTCCTCTTCCCCCAGCATTGGGCAGCACCAGTTCAAAGAAAAGCACAGCATTTCCTTCTTCATGACTTTGTGAGGGCAACAACGTCTCCTGCAGACACTTCCTCAAAAGTGACATCTCCGTTCCTAAAACGCTGACCAACATTAATCCCATTTAAAGCTCCAGTGCCTTAGAAGAGATCACGTACCGACATCTCCTATTTTTTTCCTTACGGTTTTAGTCTCTACATGTAAAGGAAGACTACGTGTCTTAATAATTAATTATGATCGCTATTTAAAGCATGTGTAGCTATAATCAGAAACCTCAGCCTTGTCACCATTTTCCAAAGAGAGCTCCATTATCATACATGTTGATGCCTACTAGTCTGAAATAAATTCAAGGAAAAAGGAATGCAATGTTTTGTCAGTCTTTACTTAAGCTCCACAACAAATTTTTACTCTGAAAAAAATTGCCTTAGTTATTGTGTAGAGTTGCTGATATTCCTTAGATTCCTATACAAATTGTATAAGATGGGCGAGGTCCATTCTTACAGACACGTGCAGCCTTGGAGTGAAATGCACAGGCTCTGTCGTCAAGCTTGTTGCTGCTGCATTCAGTGAAGACTTCTGTTCATTTCTTGCCCCAGATCCTCTGACTCTTGCTGGGTTTCCAACTACAGGACAGAAATGATCTCATTAGCACCCCACATTCTTCATCCTCTTCCGGTTTCCTCACTCCTGACCCTGAAGAGCCCTGAGTTCTTCAGGCAGAAAAATAAGGGCTGAGACTCGTTACTGACGATGTTTAGGAAAGGTCAGGAATTCCAGTTCACCAGATTTTTCTTAGATTTTTTAAAACTTGGGTTTTGGCAAAGATTTTTGGTCTGAGAATGTGCCTCACCTTCAAACATTCAAAGGATGGTATAGAAAGTATAGAGAATGACGTGAGGGCCCGGTGCAGTGGTTCATGCCTGTAATCCAAGCACTTTGGGAGGCCAAGGTGGGCAGATCACCTGAGGTCAGGAGTTCAAGACCAGCCTGGCCAACATGGCGAAACCCTGTCTCTACTAAAAATACAAAAATTAGCCAGGCATGGTGGCATGCGCCTGTAATCCCAGCTACTGGGGAGGCTGAGTCAGGAGAACTGCTTGAACCCTGGTGGTAGAGGTTGCAGTGAGATGAGATTGTGTCAGTGCACTGCAGCCTGGGTGACAGCAAGACACTGTTTAAAAAAAAAAGAAAGAAAAAAAAGAAAGAAAAGAAAGAAAGAAGTGAGCTGAAGTGTGTTTTTTAAAATTACAGAAAGTTCATTTTCCAAGAGTTTGCCACCACAGTGGATTTAAGAGTATATCATTAATCCCAATGTACTTATGATTTGATTTGCAAAACTTCTTTCAATGTAGATATTTCTAGGGAAAGTGAAGCGTGAGGTTACAGCCTGGCCACGGGTTTTTGATTCTGAGGGTCCCCTGGTTCCCCTGTCACAAATGCTGAAGGATACTCTCTATGGATTTTCTTGGGAGGGCTGAGGGGTGGGACTGAAAAGGAGCCTGCAGGCACAGTGGTCCCCCAGTTTCCTGGAGCCTCTTCCTGGGCTGCAGAACTCAGAGTTTCAGTCTGAATGTTGAGATGTAGAGGCAGAAGAGCTGTGGTGTTGGCGAATCTGTTCTAGCACTGAATGATGTCCTTTCTTCCCTGAACATCTTAGCAAGTCTTCTCTTAGTAACTGCAGATGGGACATTGGGATGTGGCCATGGACGCAGCAGTTCCTCCAGGGACTGTCCATGAGAGACAAGGAGGGAGACTGCAGAAGGCCTGTGGCTGACAGGGCCCTTCTTCCGCAACCTGGAAGTAGCTACTGTGATCTCCTCCTGGGCTGGCTGGGGACATGCATATCTACTCTCCAAGGGCTGTGGTCCCCTTGAACATGGTGAGAGGCCAGTGGGATATAAGGAAGGGTAGGAAGGTTGCATGGGGTAAAAGAGAAGACTCCAGGTTTGGACCTCAGGGCTGGTTCTTGTTTGTTTTGCTGCCTTGAGGAAGAAAATTGTTTAACCTCTGTGACCCTCTGCTCCTAATTTGCAAAATGCAGATGCTAATGTCCATCTTTTAGGGTCTTTGTGAGGCTGTGCCACTGTACATGCATATCATGGGGTCTGGCACACAGAGGTGCTCAACACGTGGGGATGACTATGAAGATTTGGTGAGTCCTGGGTAAGGCCCCACATTAAAACGATCTTCCCCACTGACCTGTGTCCATGAGTGAAACTCCTGCCACCACTGGGTCATTAGATTTTGTCCTTGGAATGCTCCTGTTAAGACACAAACCATCCTCCAGGGGCTGGGGGGAGACAGTTGGGAAAGAAACAAATTGCCCGGGGGGGAAAGGCCTTTGGTGGAACAAGTTTATCAAGTCAGCCAGTCAGCCCTGACAACTGGACAGACTGACAGACCAGTTTGGAGGGGTGGTGTGAGAACAGAAAGGAAGAGGCCTGGCCCAGGATGGGCTGGGCGGGTGGAAGTGAGCAGGGGGTAGGGGTTTAAATACTAAATTACAAAATACTCACAGTGCCCAAAGAGCTGAGAGACAGGTGACACATTTATCTCTAAACAATGTCAGTTGTTTACAAATAATAAGATCATTGTATTCTTTGTTTTTCGAAGTCAGGATCTTGCTCTGTCACCCAGACTGGAGTGCAGTGGCTGATCTGGGTCAGTGCAACCTCCGCCTCCTGGGTTTGAGCAATCCTCGTGCCTCAGCCTCCTGAGTAGCTGGGATTACAGGCATGTGCCACCACACCCAGCTAATTTTTGTATTTTTTGTAGAGACATAGTTTTTGCGTAGGCTGAACTCCTGAGCTCAAGCGATCCACCCGCCTTGGCCTCTGAAAGTGCTGGGATTACAGGCGAAAGTCACTGAGCCCAGCCTGTATTTTTATTTAACTTCTGATAGCTTTCTAGTTAAGGAACTTTACATTTGAAGCAATAGGTCCAAATGTTAGTGTGAAAAAAAAAAAGTACAGTAAATATACTACAGGTGTCAAAGAATTCTGGAAACCCAGAAAAGAAAAAGTAGTAAATATATCTGGGGCAGGTGTGAGTGGAAGGCACTTACCATATGGTACTGCACCGATATTTGTAGATTGATAGGGAAGTGGGGCCTTGCTAACCATCCAGCACCTGGGGCTCCTGGATAAATGATATGATGTCACAGGTCCTCAGATACAGAGCATTTTGCTGTTTTCTCCTCATCTTAACCACCCCTCAATTGTTCACTGAGCACTTATAGTTTGCAAGGCACTGTGCTGGGTGCTAGGAAGAATAAAAACTGAGAAAATGTGTCCCCCCTTGAAGAAGACACCTGCTGGGCAGCCTTCTCAGCCAGTGACCCCCATGTTTAGCAAACTCCTTCTCCTAGCCTCTCCTTCCACCCCCTAAGCCAGGGACATAGCAGCCACATTGAGCTACATGACCTGCTTCCCCGAGCGAAGTTAATTTACTGGACTCAAGACGGGCCAATCAAACTCTGTATTCCAGGAATTAGGCCTCTGGATTCAGAGATACAAGTCAGTTTCAACTGCAGTTTCAACAGAGGACACATACACTCAAGGGATGTGGGAACATTGCATTTGGCTACGGACTTACCGAGGAGCAAAGAGCCCTGGTCAGCAGAGAAAAGACTAGCATAGGCTTGCAGAGAGAAATGGAAAGGGGAGGCTGGGTGACCCTGGAGAACAGGAGAAAATCCAGTTTCATTCCCAATGCCTCCAGCTCCTGCTGCCAGTTCTTCTTCTGGCCCTGCTGTACTCCTTCTCCCTGTTTGGATTTCATGTATAAAAACCTGTCAGCAGTGACTTCAGCCAGGGTCTCCCCACCGCAGCACGATTGCATGTGGGGCTGGATAATTCTTTGTTCTGGGGGTTGGCCTATGTGCCACAGGGCGTTAAGGAGCATCCCTGCCTCCACCTACTAGATACCAGTAGGACCGTCCCTAATGGTGACAACCAAAAATGTCTCCATACATTCTGCATATCTCCTGGGGGCAGGAAATTGTTCCTGGTTGACAACCACTGACTTAAATGAAGAAAAGTTTATTCTTCTCAGGTGAAAAGGAATTAGTTTAGAGATAGTGTAGTGGCTCAAAAAAGTCATTCTGAGCCTGGATTCCTTCTGGCTTCTGCTTCCATTTATAGCTTGTGGCTTCAGCCTCATTGTGGCTGCTCTGCCTCCTGCATCACATCCATGCTGAGGAGGGAGGAAGGGGCAAGGGGAAGAGGTACACGAGTTTTTTATCCAGAAGCCCCACCCAATAGCATTTCACTTACATCTCATTTGTTAGAGCTGGGTTCTTTTTTCTTTTCTTTTTTTTTTTTTGAGACAGGGTCTCACTCTGTCACCCAGACTGCAGCGTAGTGGTAAAATTACAGCTCATTGCAGCCTCACCCTCCTGGGCTCAAGCAATTATCCCACTTCAGCCTCTAAGTAGCTAGGACCACAGGTGTGTGGCCATCATGTCTGGCTAGTTCTTGTAAACCATGGGGTTTTGCCACGTTGCCCAGGCTGGTCTCGAACTCCTGGCTTCAAGTGATCCGCCTGCCTTGGCCTCCCAAAGCGCTGAGATTACAGGCATGAACCACGATGCCCAGCCAGAGCTGAGTTTTGAGAAGCATTTCTGGGTGGCCACAATGCCACCTCAATCAAAAAGAAGGTTCTGTTACAAAGTGTCACGGATTGAATTATGTTCCCCTTCCTGCCCTCTGCCAAATGCGTATGTTGTCCCAACCCCCAGTACCTCAGATGGTGACCTTATGGGGATCTAGGCTGCTGCAGGTGTAATTAGTTGAGTTAAGATGAGGCCATGCAGGAGTAGGGTGGGCCCCTAATCCACTATGCCTGGTGTCCTATAGAAAGAAGAAATGTGGACACAGATCTGCACGCAGGGAGATGACGTGTGAAAAGGAAGACAGATCCCAGGGTAATGCTTCTATGAGCCAAGGAATGCCGAAGACTGCTGGTCACCCCTAGGAGCCAGGCGGAGGCCTGGGCCGCACCTTCCTTGGGGCCTCAGCAGGTACCAGCCCCACTTGCACTTTGGCCTGGGACTTCCAGCCTCTAGACCCGGGAGAGTTCTGTCATTCAAACCACTGAGTCCAGGGTACTTTGCTAGGACAGCCCCAGGAAGCCAATGCACTCAGGAAGACAAGCATGAGAGACACTGCGCAACCAGGCAGTGAAGTCCGTGCTGGGCCTCGGAAAGAACCGGAATGCTTTGAGCATGTTTCCTTCGTTAGGTGGACTGTGTTCCTGGCAGGTGCAATGCAAAGGACCTTGATGAGGACAAACCCTCCCTGGACATAGGACTGGAGGAAGGAGGCAGGGCATGCACATAACTGAGGCACCCCCAGAGAGACCAGGGCCTGCAGTGACTCACTGCTCCAGGGAGCCAAAGATTGTTACTGGTTGAGCCGGGGCGGCCTATTGGAGGCACAGGCCTTGGAGATGGCAGGCATTGGATGGGTGGAGGTTGGGGTGAGTGTTCCAAAGGAAACAATGAGCCCAGAGACTTGGGGGCAGGCGCACAATGGGGCCTGTGTGTGACACTGTGCACTGTGTCACTCGGGTGGATGGTCCCTGCAGAACAGTACATTGTAACTGCTTCCAAAGCAAGTGAACGATGGGTTTCAACAAACTCCTGAATTTCTGTATTAAAGACCCAACAGGTGAAGAATAAAGAATCTGGAGGTATTCTGACTCAGCAATTTCATTTCTGATGCAGGGCTCCTTTGCAAAACTTTTGGCAGGATGGTTTTATGCTTCTTACATTTATTTTTCAACCTCTCTGACCTTTACATGAAAACATCCATCAGGGGCTTGTTCTGAGAATCTTGGTCACTTTGATTCTTGGCCCCAAACACCGACACAGAACTGGTTTCCCAAAGGATTGTCTGGAGAAGGCTGAGAAGTGTGACAGTGTCTCTTTAATTAGATTTGCCCCTGAACTATGAGAAGGCCAGGATGTTCATGGCAGGGCCCTTACCTGTTAGAGACTCATCACTCCTGGGCAGAACACTGGCAGGTGCTCTTCCCAGCTGTGTCTGCTCGGAGGAGACTTTTCACAGTTTTGTTTTGGGCCAGACATGAAAACAAGAGCTCAGCCCCTTAGTCTCAGCTCTATGGGACGAGCGTTTGAGAAAAAGAGGTAATAACAGACACTGGTTTATTCAAGGATGGGATCCTTCAACAGCTTTTAACATATCCACAAACACAAACTCCAGGAGGGCCTGAAGCTGAGAAGCAGATGGGCTGCTTGGGACACATATTCATGGTGTGTGATCATTAAGCAGGGGTGTCCTCACTTCCCAAATTCTAGTAATCAATACGTATTTCCTATGGCTGCTGTAACAAATTGCCACAAACGTAGCAGCTCAGACCAACACAAATGGGTTTTCTTAGCATTCTGGAGGCCAGAACTCTAAAACAGGTCCTAAAATCAAGGTGTCAGCAGGGCTGTGTTCCTCACACAGATGCCAAGGGAGAACCCATTTCCCTGATTTTTCCAGCTTCTGGAGGCCACCCACATTCTTTGACTTGTGGCCTCTTTCTCCATCTTCAAAACTCATCCTGTGGTCATCGTCCTGTCTTTTTTGACTTTAATCTTCACGCCTCTCTCTTAAAGATCCTTGTGAGTGGATTAGGCCCATCTGAATCATCCAGGACAATCCCTCTATCCCCAAATCCTTAACGGAATCAAACCAACAAAATTCCTTTTGCCAAGTAAGGTAACACATTCACAGGTTCTGGGGATTAGGATGTGGATGTCTTTGGTGGAGGAGGGGCATTGTTCTCTCTGCCACACCGACACTTTGCAAAAAAACGTGTTCTTGGACAAGTGAATTTTGAACATGTTGGGTTAAATAAAAATAAACAAACAAACCAGGTTTCTTCATTGCAGGACTTTTTAGTTTTCAGTGTTAATGAATGTTATAAAATCCAAGAGGGAAATGGAGTATATAGGTTTTCCCAGTCCTGTTTGAACAAGATCTCCCCTCCTTCATTTCCCCCGGTGAAACCAACAGACATTTCAGGATCGAGTGGGGACACAGTCTCAGGGAACACATTTTGGCCCCACTGTGGAAGTCGAGGCCTGGAGGAGCAGGTTTACATCTCACCAAGGTTTGGGGATGAAACAGATTACAGGGGAGAATCGTCCTCTGTTGGCCACCACGTGCTGTGCCGTGTGGTGAGCACTGCGGAGGAGGAATTCTTCATTTAGGATCTGATATTTCATGTCTGAAATTTCTGAATAGGATTTGGTTGACCTCAATCCCACCCTCCAAGGCAGATAGAGAAGTTAATCCCTCACTTATTCATTCACCCGTCCATGCGCTTAGTAAGTGTGTATAAGGCAACATTATACTGGGAATTCCATGTCCACAGGTTCCCTGTCCACCTTCACCAGCTCTAGTTCCCGCGCCCAGCCCCATTTTTGCCATAGCCACGCATAACTGTCAAGTTGAATCACAAACAGCTGTCTCCCAAAAATATCCCGAGAAATCTCCCCCAACTCTATATATTCCCTGAAGGTCGCACGAAACAGGACTATAGGCAGGAGGGGAGGGGCCCAGGCAGAGGATGTGAGTCACCAGGCAAGTGCTGCCGCGTATTTTTGGCCTTCGGGTGGGGTGGCTGGGTGGGTTGGGCAGCGCGTGTGCTCATGGTCGGGTGAATTTATGGGATTTATCCAAGTTAATGGTAGTGCTGGAGGCAGCCCCAGGGAGCGAGGCAATCGGAATGTGCCTCTTGCCACTCCATTAAGCCGCTCTCTGGACACGGAGTCATCCCACTAGGCCTGTGCTTTTAATGCCAAGATCCGCATCGCCCAGCCCAGGCCTGTGGGTCTCCTTCTCCTGCGCCCCGGCCCCACCTGTGGTCTTTGCAAACAGCGCCCCTGGACGAGGAGGGCGCACGGACCCGATCCGCTTCCCCAAAGCCTGTGGAGCACTTATCAGTCCTATTTAAAGCTCCAGTTAAGGATTCGGATTCGGGACTATGTCATTAAATGACCACATTAACGAGCCCTCAGAGAAAAGCTCTCACAAAGCTTTTGAGCTCATAGCCTCTTGGCTGCCTTAGGAGCTTCCAGTGTGTTAACATTCAGAAAATCAAAATATTCCGAGCGCTGGCGCTGCAACATTCCCAGGTCTTTGCGGACTGGAAGCTTCTCTGTCTGCTGTGTGGATGGAGCGGCAGGAGCCAGTGAGTCCTGGGCAGCCTCGGGGCCACCTGGTCACAACTCCCCTCTGTCCCTCTGTCCCGGGGCCCTGTCCTCTCGGCGGGGCTCCAGACCTCTGGCGGCTGCTTTTGTTCTCTTTCGCGGGGCATCTGTGAGAACAGTCTGGAAGATAATGACAGAGTGCTTGCCTGGGGAGTCAGAGGAGCTCTGGTTATGTCCAAGCCGAACCCCCGGAGCCTCTGGACCGCCTAGCACTGAGGGAGCGGGAACTGGAGGGCGGGTGTGCCGCCGGGAGGAGCCTTCCAATGGGAAGAAACCAAGTTTTAAAGTTTCCTGCTGTGTCATCTGAACTAGAAAGTAGGCGTATCGGGGTATTTCTGAAGGTGAAGGGCACCGTTTGCTTGTACTCTGTTTCTCGGCGTCCCCAGAAAAAGAAGCTTTGATGTGACCAGGGGTCCTGGGCTGTGCTTTTCCTTTCTGTGTCCATGTCAGGGTTTCTCTCTGCCACCTCTTGACATCAGCCCTTATTTTTAGGGATGTTCAGATCCGAGGGTTCGGCCTGTGCAGCCAAGAAGCCCTTGAGCGGATTCATGGTGTGGATCCCTGCCCTTGTGGCTCAACCATGGGGGGCTGGAGGTGGAGCCACAGGGCTGCTGGAGGGGAATGGGGCAAGGGCCATGAGTCTGACTCAGTGGCCCCAGCGAGGCCAGGGCTTCTAGTCTTCACAGGAGGCCAAGGCTTTGTGGACGTGCCCTGGCGCCCATGCCTGAATTGCATGGAGATGGCCCCTTTTGCACACTAAGAAAGATTCCCAGAGTTCCTGCTCTCCTCTCCTTTCTATCGTCTGGGCTGATACAGGGGCTTTTGTCCACTGGGGAGGAGCCCATCACCTCTGAGGCTGACTAGGATTCCCTCCCTGGATGCAATTAGCAGTTGAACTTAATTTTCTTTCTTTCTTTTTTTTTTGTTTTGAGACAGAGTCTCACTCAATCACCTAGGCTGGAGTGTAGTGGTGCATTCTCGGCTCACTGCAACCTCTTCCTCCTGGGTTCAAGCAATTTTCGTGCCTCAGCCTCCTGAGTAGCTGCGATTATTACAAGCACCCGCCACCATGCCTCGCTAATTTTTTGTATTTTTAATATAGACAGGGTTTTGCCATGTTGGCCAGGCTGGTCTCGAACTCTTAAGCTCAGGCAATCTGCCCGCCTTGGCCTCCCAAAGTGCTGGGATTACAGGCATGAGCCACCCCACCTGGCCTTGAGCCTAATTTTCAATGTAGTTTGATCCTGTCTGTACTTTGAAGCAGAAGTGGCACTGACTGGATGCGGCTGAGGAGGGACACCTGGGTTGCATTGGCTCCCATTAATGGCCAAAGGCAAGGAGGGGAGAAGATGGTTCCTTTTTAGAAAGAAACTTAAAAAGCAGCATAACAAAACACATGCACACCCCCACCAAAGTGTCTTGGCTGTGGCGACTGTGGACCTGCGCCCCTGGGATGGCCCCATCATCCTTCAAAGTGCTGCTGGTGCCTCTACAACCTGCTCAGCGCTAGGCCATGGCCACACTCTTCCTGGGCTGCCCCTGTCAGATGCAGCTCAGTGGAGCCACGAGGTCTGGGGACCTGGATGCCCCAGCTCATCCCTGGATTCCTCCAATGGGCCATCTTGCTCCAGGGCCCCTCACTGGGTTGGCCGAGACTTGGTCGGATCTGCACCGCACTTTTAGGCTTTCCTTGCCCGATCCCGATCCTCCCCTTCATCTCTTACAGGTGTTGTCCCCCAGGAGGTCTCTTGCCCTCCCCTTCTGCACTGGCAGCACTTCCCACTCTGTCCTTTGATGGACACGCCAATGCAGCTGGGAATGAGCTTGGAAATTCTAAATGACCAGAGTGATTTCTGGGCCCTGAGTGTATTACAGATGGAGAAAGCTTCTGAATTCTCTCTGGAACCCCAGGCCCGACCTTGGGATGGGAGGTGGGCGGCTGGGCCCACAAGGAAAGAGGCCTTGCCCTGCACCACAGAGGAGGTAGGGAGCAATCAGCCGGCCCCAGGCTGGAACCTGAGGAAACCAAAACACCAAAGGCGAGGAAACTTTCCCTGCCTTTTTTCCAAACACATGTTCAAGCCGGGGGTCTGAATATGCAGTGGGCTGCTCTATTTCCCACCTGGCTTTGGGGAAGCAAGTCAACACAGGCAGTTGCTGAGTTTGCTCCAGGAGCTCTGCCTGGAGGGGTAGTGCCAGCAGGGACACGCATTTGGAGGGGCTGGAGCTGGCGGCAGGTCCAGGAGGCTGCACATAGACTATGCCTAGGCACAGCTTTATTTTTAGTCCTCAGATGTTTCTTTCTATGTCTGATAAATGGTGCGTGATTAATACAGAAGAGCAAACAATTTCCTCGATATGGCAAGCGATGTTATTTCTGTATACACCCGATGGCCTCGTATGCAGGTGTTGCTTACTCTGTGCACTTGTGTAGTAACCAGCAGCTATCAATACACTTTACAGATGTGCTGGAATATAGTTATTTAAAGACAAACAATGATTCTTTTTAGAAAGTAAACTTCTGAAGGAGGCATCAAAACTTTGAATTTTGATGCAGCATTTTGTTTTTTTTTTTTTGAGGGGGAGTCTTGCTCTGTGGCCCAGCCTGGAGTACAGTGGTGCAATCTCAGCTCACTGCAAATTCCGCCTCCTGGCTCACTGCAACTTCTGCCTCCCGGGTTCAAGCGATTCTCCTGCCGCAACCTCCTGAGTAGCTAGGATTACAGGCACCCACCATCATGCCTGGCTAATTTTTGTATTTTTATAGAGACGGGGTTTCACCATGTTGGCCAGGCTGGTCTTGGACTCCTGACCTCAGGTGATCCACTCACCTTGGCCTCCCAAAGTGCTGGGATTACAGCCATGAACCACTGCACCTGGCCTGATGCAGCATATTTTTAAAGACAGGATGCAGAATGTAATTTGGAGAGAGATGGCATATTCCAAAATATTGCAGGTATGATGACATCCTCCAATGATAAATATTTCCCAAATGGTCCTGTGAGAGCTCCCAACTTCCTCCTCTGGCCAGTAGCCTTTCAAGCCAAGACTTCAAGCCAGCAGAATTTTATTTTAACTGTAAGGAGAGGACAAAGGCTATGGAATGATGCCATCCAGGCTGCCCTTGGCCGGCCTCACTGACCCCATCTGCAGGAGGCTCAGGAAGGTTTCCATATGCCCAGAGTAGTGGGGTTCAGGTGCTTCTCAGAGTCATTCTCACCCCAGTCACCGGAAGCGGGAAGGACAGGAGATCTGTCAGTCAGGTTGGCCATGGAGTTCAAAGGCAGCTCTGTTGAGAATGTGCGGATGTTTGTCCTTCCGGGTCCAGAGAAGGGATGGCACAGATTTCATTCCTGCATTGTCTTTTGACCGCAGGTGCTACCCTGAGCACTGTCTGGGGAGGATTTTAAGGCCGTGCCCAGGCCACCCCTGACGGATGCATCAGTCACTTCAGCCGTGGTGCTGGGGGACCCGAAGCACAGGAGCATCCTCTGTTGTCCTCCCGGCTGGGACCCTCTCACTTCCTGTCTGCACTGCAGCCCCAGTGTGTTCCTCTGGGAGCATGGGGGCGACGCCATCTGGGCCTGCCACTGGTCCTTCAGTGACCTTTGACCTCCCCATCAGCCTGTGCTCTGCAGGTCTGGGGTCATTTCCTGCTCAGATACCTTCTCTCCCTGATGATCGATTCCCCCTGGAGGGGTGAGCCACTGTTGGGAGGGGAGATGATGCTGTCTTGGGAGCTGATCATGCAAGGAGGGGCAACCCCAGCCCAGATCCTGGAGGTCTTTGGGCTTCCCAGTAGAAGCCAGCCTTTGTGTCAGCAAACCAAGAAAATGCCTCCCCGAAATGGTCTCCAGGTCCCCCCAATGCCTGCCTCCCCCTCCAGCCTTCTCCATTGATGCCTGCAGCTCCATCAGTAGCGTTTCATTCCACCCCAACAGGAGCTGGTACTGGTTCTTCCCTTGCCTCATACTGGGGTAGATTTTAAATAGGATTGGGAGCAGGGAAAGGAGCTAGAGAAAGAAAGGGTTCCAGGAAGTTGGGGAGGGAGATGTCAGGTGGGGTGACGGGAAAGGAGGCCAAGGACCACCTTTGCCTGTAGGGTGGGCTGAACTGTGTTCCCACAAAAGACAGGGAGTCCTAACCCCGGCTACCTGTGAATGTGACCTTATTTGGGAATAGAGTTTTTGCAGATGGAATCAAGTCACGATGAGGTCACTAGCGTGAGCCTTAATGTAATAGGACTCATGTCCTTTTAAGAAGAGAAGACAGGGACACACAGGAGAAGGCCAAGTGACGAAGGAGGCAGAAGCTGGAGCGTCGCTACCACAGGCCAAGGAACACCGGGGCTACCAGGAACTGGAAGAGGCGAGGAGGGGCCGTCCCCTAAAGGCTTTGGAGAGAGTATGGCTCTGTCAACACCTTGATTTCAGACTTGTAGCCCCTAAACGGTGAGAGAATAATTGCCTATTGTTTTAAACCCTCCGGCTTATAGAACATTGTAAAGGCAGCCCTAGGAAGCCCTAGCCAGTTTCACTCATTATGATAAATACCATAGATGATGACTGTCATATATTGGATGTGCTGGAGATCTTAACAGTCACAGAATAAACTGCAGGCCAAAAAAAAGAACATTCATATGAGGTCCCCAGCAGGGGCTGGCTGTGCAAGTCAGAGACTGCAGAACCAGGTAGGCAGACAAAGTGAAATTGCCTAGAGCTGGACACGTATGTGCACCACTGGGAAATAAATAGACTCACGGTGGAAATGACCAGCGTGAATGGCCAGGGAAATGCCAGCAGCAATAAAAGAAAAGAGTGCACAAGGCCTGTAAATCCGCAGATGCGAGAGCTCCCGAAAAGTAGCGAAGTCTGAAATAAAAGGCAGGCTCAGGCTTGGGGTCCAAGAAGTTGAAGCAGGAAATGAGAGGGCGGGCACTGTGTGTGCTGGGCTTCCGAAGACCACAGGGAGTGGCCAGAAGTCTCCAGAGGCAGCGTCATGTGGGGTAAGGGAGACCTGAGGAGTGTCAGCATCCTCGGTCGCCTCCTTCTTCGAACCAGCTGTTCGGAATCTGGTCTCTTATTTAGGATAATTGTAGGAACTGACTTTTTTTTTTTTTTCTCTCACCTATTGGCTGATTGAAAGAACCGACTTTTTAATGAGCACCTCCCTGATTAGAATTGCTCAAATGACAACAGCTGCAGCAATGGGAGCAGCAGCAAGGTTGAAAATCCAACAGTCTGCATTCCAGAGCGACAGTACTCTTGGTCACCTCGGAGACATGGCAGCGGAGAACCATGGCTCTCATCGCTTGTGGTTGGTTGGGTTGCCAGCCCTAGGGCTACAGAATGTAGCTAAAAGAGAGGTTTGGCTGGCAGCTAAGAGGGGCACAGGACACCAGGATGGGGTTCATGTGGCAAGAGTGGATGGAGCCAGTGGCCCAGTAGGGATGAGATAGGACAGTTCCAATGGGCAGGACAAACCTCAGTCACTGTCTCAGGGAAGTGTCCGAATTTGACAGGAGGTAAACAGCAGACAAAATCCTGGAGCACAAGAGGATAGGAGTGTCTCGCTCCCATGAATGGCAATATTGGAGGACTGACCCCCAAGAGCATCAGCCTCAAAGGCAGGGCTTTCTGTCTGGCGTTGGCAGCAGCCACTTAGCACCATAGGCAGGGAGAAGCAGCCCAGGTCCCTCACTTCTGCTTCACTTCGACTCTTTTGACCGAAGCACCACTGTTTGAGGCCTCATGTCACTGCCTGTGACAAAGGGTCTCCATGTCTGAGGTGATGGTCTACCTCGAGTGACGCCAAGAACATCGAAATCGCTCTATCAAAAAAGAATAGGAATCAATAGGGCTCATGAAAATGCCACATCAAGAAAAGTCAACAAATATATACTTAGTGGTAATTATGGTTGCAGAGAAAGAGCAAACTTAAAACAATGTGAACATATATGGTTATATAGATTGAAAACCCACCATGTCATAAAACCCCCAGGACACAGAATGCATCAGCGTAGACAGCAGCTGTACAGACAATGCTGGGGCGGTTGTGGAGTGGGACTGGAGGGCAGGAGGAGCCATCGAGTCAGGTCCAAGGCCATTAGCCCTGTGATGCCAGCAAAATGTGTGAGTGGTGAGCCTCTATGTTCTCTACTGTAAAATGGGGGTGACAGTACTTCCTTACAGGGTTGTGGTAATGGAGTTACTTGGCACAGAGCTTGGCATGTGGTCATAATGAGTGGTGGATAATAATAATATGGTAACAGTGGACATCATTGTGAGAAGGGACAGAGACTCAATGTGAAAAGTATAGAAAGGGTTCTTACAAATCTCTAAGCACATAAAAGTCCCTAAAAGACAAATGGTGAAGGGTTCACAGTTCACAGAAATGGAAAAAAAGTAAATGAATGAATTCAATGAATATTAGGGGAAGAAAACCGTGACTAATTAGTGACGAAGCATAAAGAAATGCAAGTATCCAACACCATTTTGACAACGCTTGAGGAATCATCGAGAATTCAGAAACATTCCTGACAGTAGTGCAAATGTGTCTGATTACTTTGGAAGACCATTTGGTAATTCTCATCCAAAGCCATAATATGCCACACTTTGATCCCGTCATTCTCTTCCTGAGAATGAAATAATTCAAATTAAGAGAAAGCTATACTTATAATGAGACATGTAGTTAGAATTATGAGAGTAAAAATAGGTTAGCATCCCACAATACAGAAATGGTTACTTTGTCATAAGAATCCTAATTCTATAACATATTACATGGTGATTAAAATGAGGGTGTATATAAAATAATGTTAAGTGCAATACAATTTATTGAAATAATTAATGACAGGCATTTTTAAAATATGTGGTTAAAGATGAGATAAAGCTATCAGTTAATTCAATTTATTTAATGTAGGTAGAGCAACTTAGATACAACTATGTGTGTCATTTTATTAATATGTATATTAAAAGACATGTAACTAAATTATCTTAATTTCTCTGTATCACCAGTTATGAATACACGACTCCTCGTGATTCATTTTGTACTGGCCTATACGAGGGTATACAAATCTAAATCAGGCACTGAATTAAGGCACAAGCTAGCTATGTCCTCCCTGGAACATTTCCTGACTCAATTTAGAAATATCAGCTGAGCATGTAGAGTCGTCTCTTTGAGGAAAGCTTTATTCTCTCAAGACTACTTGGTTCCCTGATACTCTCTTTAATGTTATTATAAGAACTCTAATCTTTTAATCTGCTAAATCACTCTCTATTATTCTTATATCTCAAAAACAGCTTCAAAAGTCACTGGATTTTTTCAATGAGAAGGAAAAGTTAGGCAGCTACCAAATAGCTGAAAGAATATTAAATCTGATGGATCCAGCCAAATAAAAACGTTCAGTCATTCATGGGATTTGCGGTTGTTGAGGAATCTTCTAAGTTTTATAAATGGCAAGAACTCTTTCTCAAAGTTACAGATCAGACCTCACATATGCATGAGAAGAGAAGCTATTTTTGTCTCTGGGTTCCAGTTACACATCCACAGCCTGGAAGCTTTGTTCTCAGAATTCATGCTGTCATCAAAAGGACTCAATACAAACACTGCAGCCAGCCTGCCATGGCTTAGCTGTGACCGCAGCTACAAACTCTTCTGTCATGTGAAAACCTTTGGGCTTTTTCCGGGTGTGGAGTGCCTGTCGGTCCCAGCTCCGCCTGCCTTTCCTCCTCCTGGAATCGTGTCCGTCCTTTCAGTCAACTCAGTTTTTCCGCATCTTCTAGGCCTCATACCTCCGCCTGATCTGCATGGCAGTGGTGGGCTGGCTCTTTGTGCTTTTACACTGTGATCATGTTTAGCGATCACAGAATCAGCTTCTACAGAATCGACCTGCACCTGTGTGATGCCTTTCCCTAGCTGGATGCAGCTTCTCCATGGGCTGAGTTCATCATGTTAACAGTGCCTGCCCCACAAGCCCTCAGGGGGTCTTAATGGGTGGTCTGTGGAGAGACTTTAGCAGGTATATGAATCCCCACAATTGTAGGCAAAGTTTGTGTGCGCTGTTGCCTATTGACAGCGGAGACTCTGCAGCTGCTTTCTTCTAGAAGCCTCCTGCGAGTTTGAGTGAATCATGGCAGTCTCTTTCCCTCTAGAGTGATTAGTTTCGGCTTTGGCTCAGCATGGTGCAGACCATGGGATCCAAAGGGAAGTCTGCCGGGCATTTCTGGGAAGGAGGGCTCTTCTTCTGGTTTCTGAGTGAGAGCAGGGAGCCCTCTTTTTCATCAAATTCCATGGCTCTCACATGAATGCTGCCTGGAGCAGACACAGCCCTTCCAGGACCAGAGGCCAAGGCTGATAATGGGACAAGAGGGTGGAGGAAGAAGTGGGGAGCACCTAGGCCTTCCTCTTTGACCAAGCACCATCCTAACCAGTCCTGATTTGTTCGCTTCTAGTTACATGATATAATAAATGTCCTATTTCTTAAGGCACTTTTAACACAAGTGCAGCATTTTAGAGTTTCATCAGGTGTTCCACAGGACCCGAGTCTCCTCTCAGGCTTAAGGATGCCCATAAAAGGTGCCCAATTAAATGTTGATTGGTTGATTGGCACACAGAGAATTGCTGGAAGTGCCTCTGAGTCATCCAGGTGCCAAGGGAGCTTGCCAGGCTTGTCTACAGGAGGTTGGCCAACTGGAGTGTGTTGTTCTCCCACTCAAGTCCACTGCCCAGTGCTGCCAGGTGTGGGAGAGCAACTCAGAGAGGGCTGTATGTTACACCAATCAAGGTCTTGAGAGTGTCGTGCTCAGGGAGATGTCCAAGAGGGGACCAGCTGGCTGTTTGTGTGGGTGTTGCTTCACTGGGTAGACAGGAGAGAATCCTCCTCATCACGGGCCTGTAGAGTAGATGGACTTAAGCTTTTGCACCCACTCTGGCTGAGCCGTGGTGTTAAGAAGGATTCTGAAGCTGTGTCCATATTTAGCTGGAAACTGTGCCTTGATTATTAGTTAAGTGTCCCATGGATACAAATGGAAAGAATCGAGGCAGTCATGCCAGTGATTCATCCCCCCTGTCTAGGGTCTGGTTCTTGGCTTTTTAGATCAGCAGACTCAGGGAGCCCCTTCAGAGCAGACACCCACTTCAAAAGTAGGTTCATCTATCTCCTGGAATATGCCCCACTCCCTTTGATAGACTGTTCTGCTCAAAAATGTCTTCTGAATGAGCACAGTGGCTCACGCCTCTAATTCCAGCACTTTGGGAGGTTGAGACAGGCGGATCCCTTCAGCCCAGGAGTTTGAGACCAGCCTGGGCAATATGGTGAGACCCTTGTCACTACAAAAAATAAAAACAATTAGTCAGGTACGGTGGTACAAGCCTGTAGTCCCAGCTACTTGGGAGGCTGAGGTGGAAGGATCACCTGGCCCCAGAGGTCAAGGCTACAGTGAGCTGAGATCATGCCACTTGCACTCCAGCCTGGATGACAGTGAGGTTTTGTCAAAAAAAATAATGATAATAATAATAAAGAATAATAAATAACTACATAACTAAATAAATAGATCTCTGAGGCTGAGGACAGGCACCCTCTGGGGATGAGTAGTGCTAGCCGAAGCCGTCTCCCTCTGTCAACTAACAAGCTGATGCCAGGAATACCAGCTGGTCTCCTGGGCACTCGATGGACCCTCAGCTCTTCCTTGGACTGTGGTGGGCAATCTCAGACACGTCTCCTTTTTTGGATCCCGTGAGGAAGAGTGTGACCTTTCTGCTTGGCACTTGGCTTATCAGCCTGATGCATGCAGAGCACGGTACAGGGCCAGGTGCACAGACGTGGTGCCGTGACCCTGGGGAATGCTGTCTCAGGGCCCGCGTCTCCCATACAGAATGAAGGGCCCCCTGCAGATCTGCTGCATGTGCTGTGGAGTTGCTGGTTCTCATTAGGGAATGGTTTCCTTTAGTCCCTCCGGGCCTAGGAATGCCTAGGCCTCTCTGCCTCTCTGCCCGCCTGGACACTGTTGGGCGCGCACAGGATAAACATCACAAAATGAAGAGCGCCATCTGCAGAGCCAAGAAGCAGAGGCTCGCTTGGAGAAGGACAGGACTGGGCCTAGAAGGGTTTGGCGGGTGGCTCTGCCTGGCCATTTGGGGACAGGAAAGGAGAGAGAACCCCAAGTAAGGGGAGTGGCCTGAAAGAAAGGCAGGATGTAGGGCCTGCTTGGGGCCTGGTGACCAAGGCACCGTTTGCCCGGCAGAGGGTCTGCGTTCTACTCAGGGGTGAGATGTAGGGAAGGGGTGGAGGAGGTTGAGGACTTGAGGAAAATGAGACTTTAGGAAGACTCCTGTGGCTACTGGGGGTGGGAGGGAGAGGAGGGAATCCAGAGAGGCAGAGGACCATCCAGGAGGGGGTGAGTCTTGGGTTGAGGGTGCTGGCTCCATGCTGGGGGTTCATACCAGAGGCCACCAGGACCTCAGGTGAGGGCTGCTGCGGAACTCCCCCTCCCTGGCCAGGCCTCCCGCCCCTCCTTTGCCTTGCTCCCTGTCCTTCCCAGGTGTGCTGACAGGCGTGGTGGGCTCAGGTGGTGCTGGCCTCCCGTGCTCAGGGACTGAGAGCTGGCTGCTCCTTCCTGCACAGCCCTGCTTTGAGAGACTGCAAACCTCCCTCCAGGAAGGCAGGGCTGGGGGACGGGGAGTCAGCCCCCGATGTGCTTGAAGCAAAGCAGATGGTGCTCTTGGCTCAATGGAGGTGGCCGAAGAACATGACCTTCCCCACTGGTCTTTCTTTTGGGAAAGGAAGTCTTTGGTAGTTTGTAGCAACTGAATAAATCTTGTCATTTTGATAAGCGGGGTCCCCGTTTCACTCCCTGCATGGAGAAAGCGCCACACTTCCTCCCATTGTTCCCGCTGATGGCATTTCAGTCTGTGAGGCGGGATTGCTGTCCCAGGGAGTTTAGGAAGGAAGTGCAGGCCCGGCCGCGGTGGCAGGAGAGGCGTGCGGTGCGGGCCGGTTATTCTTGGAGGTTATTTCCATCTGCTGGGCCCGGAGCAGCTCAGGTTTCTGCACCCGGGTCGGTCACGTCATGGGAGGGTGAGGCTTTGCTTTATAATAATAGACTCAGGCTCCCCGGGCCAGGCTGGCAGCTCCTTGAGGACATTGGGCCACCCTGGCTCAGTGTCCCACAGGACCTGGAGTGCCCCATGAGCGCCCCTTCTGTGTCCCTGCCATGCCCCAGGGCCCTCCATGAACTGCAGCTCCTCACGCAGCTCCCAGAAAAAAGCAACTCCCAGGAGACTGACCTGGGAAAGCCATGTGGGGAGGCCAGGCTGCAGCTTCCCAGTGGGGGAGGAAGAAGGTTCTGGTGACCGGAGCTGCTTCTGGTGTGGCAGCCGCTGTCCTGGGAGGCAGGAGCCCCTGGCAGGGGAGGGTTTCCTCTCTGTCTTCCAGGCCCCCCGTGCAGGCCCCACTCAGGCCACTTCATTTTTAAAATTCAAGTAATTTTTATGATTATAGATATTAGTATTAGTTTGTATTAGTTTGCTGGGCCAACATAAATTACCACAGACTGGGTGCTTAAGTAACAAGAATGCACTGCGCAGGGTCTGGAGGCTGGAAGTCGTAGGCCAAGGTGAGGGTGGAGCTGGGTCCTGCTGAGACCCCGAGGGAGGTGTGGCCCAGGCCTCTGCCAGACACCTGGAGGTGGCCGGTGGTCTTCGGCTTTTCTTGGCTCATAGAAGCATCATCCTGGTCTCTGCCTTCCTCTTCACACAGCATCTCCCTGCATGCGGGTCTGTGTCCCCATTCCTTCTTTCTATAAAGACACCAGGCATATTGGATTAGGGCCCCCCCCCGCCACTGTATAACCTCATCCTAACTTGACTAATTACACCTGCGACAACCCTCTTTCCCAATAGGGTCACCTTCTGAGGTTCTGGGAGTTAGGACTTCAACACATGAATTTGGGGGGCACAGTTCAACCTGCGACAGATGTGGCGCATACGGATGGTTGAAACTTAGAAAATAGAGATGATCAGAAAATGAAGGAGTAAAAACTCTCCATTTCTACGGCTCAGAGATCATCACTGTGACTAGCTCAGGGCACATCCTCCTGAAAAAACCGTGTCTCAGAATGAGACAGAATGTGTATCCTGTTGGGTAGCCTGCTTTACACAATGATCTCCATCTTTCTAGTTTGCCAGATTTAGAACCTGGTCTGTGTTCAAATTGTGTGTTCTATCAGCCTCATTCAAACCAATAACCAGTGCGGGGACATGCTTGTTAACTGGTGGTTGTGTCCCTGAAGTCCTCTTTTCATGGTATTGGCTTATTTTGGGCCAACTGTGCTACACAACCGCTGGGTTGCCTGTAAACTGGGGCTCACAGCTAAACCTAATGGCCTCGAATTAAACGTTGCCGGACAGAAAGCATTACAGAGACTTCTACTTGCTGCGGGCCAAAAGACACGAAACATCTGGTTGACCTGTGTCAGGGTTTTGCCAGGTCTGGGCGTTCCTGCACTGGGTGGGAAGTGGGACAAGATGACCTTGACTGGCCCTGGCAACACTGAGGTTTTGCAGTTCAGAAGTTTCTGATAGTTGTCTTTTCTGGTGGCAGCAGCACTGGGAGAGGGGGCGTGGCAGGGTCTTTGGATCGGCCCACGCTACTGCCCTTGAGGATTACACCGAGGGGCTGTCCCAAGATGTTCAGTTCTAAGAAGCGCGTTCCTTGGATTCCTGACATTTTGTTCACAACTGTGGAGTGAGGGGCACGTACTTTCCTCACTGTACCCGCGTCTCACACACCACAGGCTGCGATCACATGGGATCAGCTGCACACTCGCCTGTCTTCCCTCCTACACCGCTTCTGGGAAGGACCATGACTTTTTTAATCCAACATTTCATGGTTTATTTTTCTTTGGAGGAACAATTTATGAGGAAACACAAATTTCATGTGGGTATTTGCTGATGATTTGACAAATGCAAACACTTTTATAACCCAAACTTCTGTCAAGATCTAGAACATTCCCATCACCCCAAAAAGTTATCACTCCGTAAAGTTCCCGGGGGCCCCTCCCCAGTCAATCTCTGACCATGCAGAAGAAACATCATCACTGCTCCTGTTTTCTTCCACCATAGATTATTTTGTCTTTTCTAGAACTTTGTGTAGATGGAATCTGCAGCACGCTGTCTTACTCAGTGAAGTTCTGGGTTTCATCCACAGTGGTGCAGATGCCCCTAGCTTGTCACCTTTCTTTTTCTTTCTTCTTCTTTTTTTTTTGAGATGGAGTTTCACTCTTGTTGCCCAGGCTAGAGTGCAATGGTGCAATCTTGGCTCACTGCAACCTCTGCTTCCTGGGTTCAAGCGATTCTCCTGCCTCAGCCTTCCAAGTGGCTAGGACTACAGGCATGCACCACCATACCTGGCTAATTTTGTAATTTTAGTAGAGATGATGTTTCACCATGTTGATCAGGCTGGTCTCGAACTCCTGACCTCAAATTATCTGAGCTCTTCAGTCTCAAAGTGCTGGGATTACAGGCGTGAGCCACTGCACCCCTGGCCTAGCTTGCTGCCTTTTATTCCTTTATTGTGGGGACATACTGTGGTTTCTTCATTCATTCTCCTATTGACCAACACTTTGGCTGTTTGAACATTTGTGCACAAGTAATTTTGTGTATGAGTGTTTTCCTTTCTCTTGGCTAAATATCCAGAAGTGAAACGAGTGGGTCATAGTTGAAATGGTTGTAGCGTTTTACTCCCCCACAACAATGTCTGAGTCCTGGTGTGACCTAGTACATTTGTTGCCTTTCTGGTGAATGTGAGGTGTATTTTAATGTGGTTGACTTGCATTTCCCTGATGATTTATGAAAACAAGAACTTGTTTAGTGTGCTTTTTGGTCATTGGTATATATTCTTTTGTGATCCTAACTTTTTTAAATTAATTGTTATTTCTCTTCCTTAATAAGCACTGTGAAGTGGCATTGCACGTAGGCAAATAGGCATTCGACACATGAATTGAATTTCTTCCCCATCCTCACCCTTCAGTGAAGACTGTCCAAGATATGCAAACCGATACAAAGAAAACTCTTTGAGAAAAAGCTGAGTCAGGCCCCTTGATCATGTTGTACCTGAGTTCCACTCTCTGGGACACTGGTAGCCTCATCATGAAGCAGATGTGGGAGGCCAGGCGGTGAGGTGCTGCTGGCCTGTGCAGTGTGCACGATGTCCTCTAAGTGGGGTTGGGGGGGATGCTGATGCATCAGGGGATGGGCATACTGGACGTGGGGGAAAGGGCAAAAAATAGCCCTTTGCTCTAAAGAGCTCAGCTTATGGGTTTTGGCGGGGAAGGGAGTGGAAGTGCAGGGATCACAGCTGAGGCCAAGGAGGAAATGAAGCACGGCCTCCAGAGTTGGATTAGTGGCCTCCAGAGTTGGATTAGTGGCCACAGGGGAATCATGATGCCAGGGAGCTTCTTTAGGTGTCAGGCAGAGGATCTCGTTCTTTCAATGGAGAATGACATTTGTCACCCCACTTAGCAGAGGCTCCTTTGAGCCAGCTCAGATGGTTTACAAGATAACCACTCAGAGCCACCAGGTACCCAGGGGCTCTCACGGCCTGGGTCCAGCATGGCCTGGCCCTGTGTCCCCTCTCCCTGCCCTGGGGAGGAGAAGAAATTCAATTCATGTGTTGAATGCCTATTTGACTAAGTGCAATGCCACTTCACAGTGCTTATGGACACTCAGACTCAGTTTCTCTCTGTTATTATTATTATTTGAAAACAAATTTTTGAGACAGAGTCTTGCTCTGTTGCCCAGGCTACAGTATAGTGATGTGATTTCAACTCACTACAGCCTTTGCCTCCCAGGCTCAAGTGATCCTCCCACCTTGGCCTCCAAGTAGCTAGAACCACAGGTGCACATCGCCATGCCTGGTTAATTTTGCATATTTTTTGTAAAGACGACATTTCGCCATGTTGCCCAGGCTGGTCTCAAACTCCTGTATTCAAGTGATCTGCCCATCTCAGCCTCCCAAAGTGCTGGGATTACAGGCATGAGCCACCACGCGTGGCCTTCTTCTTCCTTTATCAACCCCATTTCTGTCCTTCCCTGGGTCGCCCCTGCCTGTTCCCACCCACGTGCTTCACTTCATTTGCAGCAACTCATTGCATTGTTGGAGGACTTCACTGCTCTGTTTCTGTGGACCGATAGCTGCCCCGGAATTTCACTAGAAATCCTTGGACTAGGCCGCAGAGACGGAGAAAGAGGAAAAGGAGATAAAAAGAAGCTGGATTAAGAAAAGGGTCAGGAAGAAGGGGTAAATGAGAAGGCGAGGAAGAAAGGGGCTCAGATGATTTCTGCAGAGTTTGGGGTAGCACCCGTGAGAGGCGTCTGCTTCCACCCCTGGGTTAGGTGCTCCCCCCGGGTTAGGTGCTCCTTCCTGGATTAGGTGCTCCTCCCAGGTTAGGCACTCTTCCCTAGGTTAGGCACTCCTCTCTGGGTTAGGTACTCACCGCTGGGTTAGGCGCTCCCCCCTGGGTTAGGTGCTCCCCCCAGGTTAGGTGCTCCCCCCTGGGTTAGGCACTCCCCCCTGGCTTAGGTGCTCCCCACTGGGTTAGGCACTCCTCCCTGGGTTAGGGGTTCCCCACTGGGTTAGGCGCTCCTCTCTGGGTTAGGGGTTCCCCACTGGGTTAGGCATTCCTCCCTGGGTAAGGCACTCCTCCCTCGGGTAGCTGCTCCTCCCTGGGTTAGGCGCTCCTCCCTGGGTTAGGTGCTCAGGACCCTGTGAGCAAAGTGAAGTTGCGGCTTCCCACCCCCTGGAGACAACACCTTCCCTCTCAGTGCAGGTTCACAGCACGCCGGGCACGCAGCACCTGGGCAGCACATGAGGGATATGATGAAAACAGGAAGTTGTAATCCAAAGAGATCTCTTGCAACACATCTCTGCTTATGCGGCAGGGACAACATTTGGAAAAAATGCCCCCCACGTTTGTCTCATTTCTCACTGGATCAAAGTACTCTCCTTATTCCTTTAGAATCAGGTGCTGTCAAAGACAGGGAATGAACCTAAATGGCCATCAGTGGTAGACTTGGATAAAGAAAATGTGGTTTACATATGCCATGGAATCCTTACCAATCATGAAAAAATGAGATGGTGTCTTTTGCAGGGACGTGGATGGAGCTGGAGGCCATTATTCTTAGCAAACTAATGCAGGAACAGAAACCAAATACCACATGTTCTCACTTATAAGTGGGAGCTACATGATGAGAACACATGGACACAAAGATGGCAATAGCAGACACCAGGGCTACTTTAGGGCAGAGAGTGAGAAGAGGGGAGAGGATCAGAAGAGATACCTATTGGGTACTAGGCTTATTACTTGGATGATGAAATTACCTGTGCACCAACCAAACCCCTGTGACATGCAGTTAACCAACAGAACAAACCTGCACAGGTTCCCCGACGCTAAAATAAAAGTTATAATACAGATTTATCATATTCAAATAAGAATAAGGTGCTCTGCTCCTGCCTGACCCAAACTTGAAACGGTCCCCACAAAGCAGCATTTCAAATTTTAAGATTTTCCAGAGAAAATAAGTTGGAAAATGCAAGGAAAATAATGAGGAAGATGGGAGACCACTCGGTGTAACAGAGCCAGCATGGGGTCCCACACTGCGGGGTTGTTAAGGACAGAGCTGAGGCCTCTCAGGGATGCCTGCATAGGCCAGAAAGGATTCGAGGGAGAAGAGAAAGGTCTCATGGGCTAGAAAGCGAGTAAATATGGAAAGCCTCCTGGCGTGGTGGCCATAGCAAGCGGGGCTCCCAGCAGAGAGGAGCTGTGAGAAAGCGCCAGGGCCCTTTCAGCCTGGGAGAAAGCCGCCTTGACAGAGGGGCCCCAGAACACTGGGAGGGGGCGAGGCTGGCACAGGTTCTCTCCACAAGGGCCACACTCTGGAGTGACTCATTCCCAGGCCCCCGCGGACAACCTTGGGCCAAATCCCATTTCCTCCCTGAGAAAGGCTTTAGCCAGGGGAGGGAGGCGACCTGCAGCATCTCAGTGGGGCGATCCCACTCCAGGAGTCAGCTCCCTCCCCTGCAGAGAGTGCCCCAGATTTGGAGTCGCCTTGGCTGTATTTCCTCCTCTCCAAAGGCCTGTGAAGGCAGATGGTAGTAAAATGCTACGTGGGAGAAGTAGCATCCGATTCTCTAGATCACAGATCAGAGTCCCAACTCCAGTGCTTGGGGGAAACTTCAGAGATCAAGCCGGGCCCCACCATTCATTTTACAGATGGGGAAATGGGCCCAGAGAGTCGAAGTTACTTGGCCAAGACTTCCCAGCTGTTCGGTAGCAGTGCCTGTCTGGAAACTCTTGCTTCCTAGATCCTAGCTCAGAGTGGGACACTCACACCACCTGAAAGGAAAGGGACACAGAGAGATGGGAACCAGGGGACACTTCTGAGCCAGGACAGTGCTGTCCTGCTTTTCTGGGAATGGTGGGGAAAGGGAGAAAGGCAAGTGCCAAGGAGGGATGCTGACTGAAGGGGGGAGTGGGGGAGGGATGCAGACTGCAGGGGGAGTGGAGGAGGGATGCTGACTGAAAGGGGAGGGGGGTGCTGGAGGGGGGGGGGAGGGGGGGAGGGATTCTGGCTGCAGGGGGAGTGGGATGCTGACTGCAGAGGGAGTGGGGGGAGGGATTCTGGCTGCAGGGGAGTGGGGATGGATGCTGACTGCAGGGTGGAGTAGGAGAGGGATGCAGAGTGCTGGATGGCGTGGCGACGGGATATGCTGACTTCAGGGGGAGTGGGAGCTGAAGGTGTCCTTGCCTCCCCGTGCTTCGGCCTTTGGATAAACTGCTCTTTACAGTTTTGCTAACTTTTTTTTTTCTCTGTTTTGAGACAGAGTCTCACGCTGTCGCCCAGGCTGGAGTGCAGTGGTACCATCTTGGCTCATTGCAATCTCTGCCTCCCGGGCTTAAGTAATTCTCATGCCTCAGCCTCCTGAGTAGCTGGGATTGCAGTCATGCACCACCATGCCTGTCTAATTTTTGTATTTTTTGTAGAGATGGGATTTTGCCATGTTGGCTAGGCTGGTCTCAAACTCTTGACCTCAAGTGATCCACCCACCTTGGCCTCCCGAAGTGCTGGGATTACAGGTGTGAGCCACTGCGCCTGGTGCAGTTCAGCCAACTTATTGAATTGTTCGATTTGCTTGTGTGCACTCAAGGAATGTTAGGGTTGTAAGGGACTCTGCGGTTGGGTGGGTCAACTTCATGCCCAGTATGGAAGTCCCTGAGCATTTCTGACTGTGGCCATTCACTCCTCTTGAAGCTTTTGGAGAGTAGGAACGTCTCCCTGGTCCTAGGCATTGAAGCAGCCCTGAGTTGGGCTTCACTGTCACACAGGACCTTGGGTGTGCACCCTGCGGCTGCGGGTGGGATTCTGTTCCTGGAGCCTGCAGAACACACCTGGCTTTGCTGCACCAGCTCTAGGCTGGTGTGTGGTGGACAGATGGAGTGGGCAAAGCACTTCACTTCCCCGAATGCAGGCTTTCTCTTCTAGGATGGAAGCGATGTCTGCCTTACAGGAGTGAAGAAGAAATTACTTAGGCAGATAGTGAGGGTACAGAAGTCCTCAGTATGGTTTTCCTTTTCATGAAAAGCAGGCCCAAATTATTTTCCTTTCTAATAAAGAGCAGCCTATAAAATCGAGCTGCAGACATAGATGACGGCAGTTGTGTCAATCACATTCGAGATGGTGGCTCCATCTTCCCTTCTCTTTGTCAGCCATGTGTACAGTAAGGGGCAGACAAGAAGGCCTGGCCAACGGGAAAGTTCATTTGCATAAGATTAGGGTGGGGTGGCCAGCCTTCCCCCTGTGCTATATAAACATCATACCTGATGGGACCCATCTGTAAGCCCCAGTGTAAACCAGACACCACCTCCTCAAACCTGACTATAAAATCCAGCGCATCTGCTGGCCAGCCTTTTCCTCTGAGAAGTCCCCTCTCTCTCACTAGAGAGAAAGCTGTTTTCCTTTCTCTTTCTTTCTCTCTCCTTTGCCTATTAAACCTCCATTCCTAAACTCCTCATGTGTGTCTGTGTCCTCGATTTTCCTGGTGTGAGACAATGAACCCCGGGTAATTACCCCAGACAACATAGCTGCTTAAACAGGCTGTTGTGAGCAGCCGTAACAATCTCCACAGAGAGCCCAGAGCTTCATGTTGGCCTCTGGCCTCTGCTCACCCTGTCCACCCACACGTCCCAGGCCCTCAGTTGCTCCTGAGGCTGCTTTAGTCTCCTCTCCCGCTGCCTTGGGGCAGTGGCCCTGCGAGCAACCAGGAGGCTCAAACCCAGCAGAAGAGGAAATGGGAGAGCAAGGAAGACCCAAATACCCAACCACAAAGAGACCGCCATGACAGAGCCATGACTGTGGCCTGTGGGTAGGGTGCACAGGCCGGGGACTCCCTGTGTCCTTCCCTCCCTGAGGGCACTGCTCAGGAGGGTGTCCTCATATGTTGCACCTGTCTCACACTGCTGTACAGAAACACCTGAGACAGGCTAATTTACAAAGAGAAGAGGTTTAATTGGCTTGCAGTTCTGCAGGCTGTGCAGGAAGTATGGTGCCGGCATCTGCTGGGCTTCTGGGGAGGCCTCAGGGAGCTTTTACTCATGGCAGGAGGGGAAGTGGGAGCAGGCAGGTCACATGGTGGGGGCAGGTGCAAGATGGGGGAGGGGCTACACACTTAAAGGACCAGATCTTTCCGGAACTCACTCACCATAGTGGGGACAGCACCAAGCCATGAAGGATCCGCCCCTATGATGCAAGCACCTCCCACCAGGCCCCACCTCCAACACTGGGGGTTATATCTCAACATGAGACTGGGTGGGGATAAATCTCCAAATGATATCACCTCACTTCTGGGGAGGGGAAGATGGCTGGCACTGCCATGGTGAGCTTCTATCCCAAGTCAGGTCAAGGAAATGTGAGCCAATCTCACCAGAACCCTCTAAGCACAGGATAAGTGGCATTGTCAACACACACCAACCATGCAGGTAGGGTTTCTTGTGTAGCTTTGAAGGAAAAAAAATTACAACTTTCATAAAGGAGCTAAAAATAAACAGATTAAATCTCATCTGTGATTAAATCCCAGTGACCTCTCACCCTGGTGTTTGTCTGTGGTTCTTGGGAAATTAAAAAGTGTTTGTCCAGCCACTGATGATCAATCAAGTTTTAAAAACCAGGAGGAACTGAGAGGTCTCTGAAAAAAGAATGTAACATTGGAACACAGGAAACAGAAGATACTCAGTGTGGCTGATGGCAGCAAGGAGATGGGGGGGTGTTTGTGAATAAAAGAAGTCACACGTCTTTGAAGGGTGGACTGAACCAAGCTGACATTTTCATCAATAAAATGCGGAGGAAACAAACTTCAAAGTAACAGAGTCTATGTTCACTGTGGCTAAAAAGAAATGCTTTCTGGTATTCTGTACTAACATTCAACATCTCTTCTCAGGTGTGTAATGTGGAAAACATTAAAGTTTCACGCCTTGGTTTTCAGAGCCATAAACTAACGGGCCTGGCCACCATGGTGTGCATGGGACCTGGTCAGGGCTGTGACATCTGCATGACACTGGAAACTGGCGCCATGTCACAGAAGGCAGGCTGGTCACAGCATTGTTCCCCTGATGATCCGAATGGCCTGTAAGATGAGCTTGTCTGGGATTTCAGAGTGGTGTGTATAGGTGTCTGTTCACATTGTTTTGTTTGTTTTTGTTTTTGTTTGAGATGGAGTCTTGCTCTGTCGCCAAGGCTGGAGTGCTCACTGTAACCTCTGCCTCCTGGGTTCAAGTAATTCTTGTGCCTCAGCCTCCTGAGTAGCTGGGATTACAGGTGTGTGCCACCATTCCCGGTTAATTTTTGTATTTTCAGTAGAGACGGGGATTTCACCCTGTTGACCAGGCTGGTCTCGAACTCCTGGCCTCAAGCTAGCCACTCGCCTTGGCCTCCCAAAGTGCTGGGATTACAGGCATGAGCCACTGTGCCTGGCCTCTGTTCATCTTGTTTATTCTCTATTTATATCGTATTTTATATTTATATGTTTCGCATATCTTCTATTGAAAGATTAAGTGTCAGCACAGTATTAAGTGATTTTCACGAAATACCTCCAATGCCTCTCTCCCATTTTACAGATGGAGAAAGTGAGGCTGGAGAGTAACAGGCAGAGCTGCAGTTTAGTTGGCCTGGAATCCTAACCAAAGGGTTTTACTCTCTGCCTCGCACCAGTCTCTAGCCCTCATTTTGTGTTTTAGATTGGAGTCCTGTTTCTCTGCTCACAAGGCTCACCTAGACTATCTGTGCATCCAAACGACACCACCTCTTTTTAACTCCAATCCACCATGCTGTCACAAAGCCCCCTGAGATCTTTGTCTACTTGTTGAACAGCCCTGCTGTGAACAAACATTGGGATTCAGATTTTAATTTGTTTTTTTTTGGAAAAACAGTACAGTATTTGCTCTTTAGTGGGAACTACGCTCCCAGTCCTGCAGGCTGGCATGGTGCTGTGAATTTCCACATGCCTTCACCCCTCTGAGCTCCACAGCAACCACAGTGGGGAGGGCGGGCCTCCCTCCTGCAATGAAGGGTGGCCTCCCTTGTGGCTGAAGAGACAGAAGCCGTCCACACATTTTCACTGCTGTGCAGATTCGTACAGATCTTTTCCAGAATAAAGCATTATTCGGCCAGGACTCCTCAGCCTCTTCTGTGAGACATGGTGGTATTTTGTCAGCTATGTGGCCTTTGCCGTCTTGGTGACGTGAGTAGCCATTGAAGCATGTCTCCAAGACTCAATCTCTTCCTTCCCAATAAAGCATTTTAATCAATTTGGTTGTTTGTTTGGGTCATATTTGCTGAGCCCTGAATTGATGGAAAAATCACTCTAGCAGGACATAGCCTCTCCACTTTCCACAAACAAAGATCCACCACATAATATTAGATTGAGACAAATATTGTCACCGTTCAGGGATGTTTTGCAGTTGGGTTCTCTCTAAACTGCAAACATTCTTTTAATACAGGGAATTCCTACGAGAGCTGTAAAATCCTACTCATATGACATATTACCCCTCTTGAATGAAGCCTACTGAAGGGTTATTAAAATTTACCTTTTGTCAATAAAGTTCTTTATGGGACATTTTTCTGGCTGCATTTTAATGTCATGTTCACTGCCCCAGATGTATGAGGAAGGAGACAAAAAGGCCATTTAAAGCTCTGGTTCTAGAATGCCCCTATTATGCATTTAATGAAATCAAGTGGCATGTGGGTTTGCTGTATGTGGACATAGTTTTGGCTGTAGGTTGCTTTCATGAACCCACAGAGAGAAACCTGCAGCAATGGAGAAAATGCTAATACAGACATCTTACTTCAGTGTCTGGCAAACGAGATTATATGTAAGTCGTTTCAGAAGAACTGATCCTGATTCTTTGAATTTTGAGTCTCCACTAGAAAGTTTTCTTTCTGTATTAATGGAAATGATTCATTTTTTAAAAAAGTTTCAAATATAAAGATGACAATGACATTGACTATTTGGAAACGCCATGTTGAACAGTGAGACTTCTAAGCCTTTATTTTATTATTATTATTATTTTTGATAACACTTGAAGCAAAGATAATAGGTTTTACAATACTGGCTTTTACTGATGGACTGAAACCACATTTTTCTAAGGTACACCTATTATTCTTGTTCTAGATTGAGGACGATGTACGCGTCAGCTTCCCTGATGAGGGAAGCTGAAACTTTCCAATGATTCCTGAAGCCTACATTCAATTAATTTCCCTGAAGAGCCCTATTACCTAATGGAACATTGTGGGAATGGCCACTCTGGAAAGCAGGATCGGTGGAGCCCCGGCTTCTGGCTCACTGGCTTTCAGCTGAGCCTTCCAAATGGCTGGGAATGAACATCCAGTTAGAAGCCTTGGTTTAGAACGGTGGTTCTCAAACTTCATGGTGTGTCACAGTCACTGGGGAACTTGTCCAAACACAGATTGACAGACCCCATCCCAAAGTTTCTGATTCAGCAGCTCTAGGGAGGGCCCCGGGAACATGAGCTCCTCTTCCCAAGCTCCCAGGTGACGCTGAGGTTGCTGCCCCAGGAACCCACTTTGAGAACCACTCATCTAGGGTGTGCTGGGGCAACTGGTTGTCAGAGGGGTCAGGACACTTGGTCTCCTTCTCTTTGGTCTCACTGAGAATGTGAATGTAAATGGCCTTTTGAGGCCATTTGCATGGAGTCCCCCGCAGGGCACGCTGGATGGCAGGGGAGCGTCTGGAAGGCATCTGCACACTGGCTTGCAGCCTCAGTGACCATCATCTAGTTCAGGTCCTGCATGGTCCCCGGAGGAGCCCAGTGACAAATACGGAGGGGATGGTGAGTCTGTGACACGGCACCTGCACTGGACCCCTGCTTAGGCTGCAGCTCACAAGAAGGACATTGGTCTGCCTTTGAACATACAGATGGGCCCTGCATTTCTGGGAGCTTTGGAGGATATTTAAAATACTTTCCTCTGACTTGGTTTAAACAGAATCATGAACACCTTTCTCCACCAAAGCAGCATCTTTTTGTGTTTTCCAAAGCCTGAGTGTCTCCAAGGAATCTTACCTTGGGCTGATAATTCTTCCCTCAAGACAGCAGTACCTTTGACACAGGACATCCTCCAAAGCCCAGCACCCCTGCCTAAGTCAGACAGGAGGGCAAGGCCCAGCGCCCCTGCCTAAGTCAGACAGGAGGGCAAGGCCCAGCGCCCCTGCCTAAGTCAGACAGGAGGGTGGGGTGCAAGGGTACCTCTGCTTCTCTGCCAAGCTTCTTTGACTATGGCCTGTCTGAACCCTTTTATAAGGGCTGCTTAGTCATTTCTTCAACAAATGTTCCCCACTACCTTTTTTTTGTTCTTTTTTCTTTTCTTTTCTTTTTTTTTTTGAGATGGAGTCTCACTCTGTTGCCCAGGCTGGAGTGCATAGGCTGGAGTACAGTGGCAGGATCTCAGCTCACTGCAACCTCTGCTTCCCGGGTTCAAGAGATTCTCCTGCCTCAGCCTCCTGAGTAGCTGGGATTACAGGAGAGCGCTACCGTGCCCGGGTAATTTTTGTATTTTTAGTAGAGAAGGGATTTAACCATGTTGGCCAGGCTGGTCTCGAACTCCTGACCTCAGGTGATCCACCTGCCTCGGCCTCCTAAAGTGCTGGGATTGCAGATGTGAACCACTGCGCCCAGCCAACAAATGTCTTTTGCAGGCTGACTAGGCCCAGGGCGTGCTTCCTGGCCAGAGAGATGTCATAGTGAAAGGAGCTCCCTGCTGTCACAGAGCTCAGGCCCTAGGGTAGAGACACACGATAAAGAAATAAGTGAAAAATCAAGCATATAGGTACTGCAGTCAGACACTTGTCCATGTTTTGAAGCAAGTAAAGCAATAGGGGACAGAGACTGAGAGGTATGGGGTCAAGGAAGGTCCTTCTGAGGTAGGGATACTTAGCAGACACCACAGTGAGGCCAGGGGAGGGAGGAGGCTCAGTGAACACCGTGGGGGGCGTCCAGACACCTCTCTGTGGGGAGGATATGCTGAGCCTGCAGGTGGAGCAGGGACAAGGCCGGCACAGCCTCTGCCCACGGAGGGGCCCAACGCTGCCAGGAAGAAACGGCTCAGGAGGAACCAGGGCCACATCCTTCAGGCCGCATGTCACCCACAGCAGAGGTCTGGAATGTGCCCCAGCTGGGAGGCAGAAGCCGTTGGAGGGTTGAGAACATGGGAACCTGACTGGCGTTTAAAGGGTCACTGATTTCAGGGTAGAGGATCCCGCCACTCCCTGCAAGGTTGGGGGTCAGCTAGAGGAGCCGGGGACCTGGACTAGAGCGAGGAGGAGGGGCTGGGACTTGGTCAGATACAGATCTTGAAGGTTTCGCACACAGGATTTGTACTGGATTGGGTGGAGACGTGAAAGAAAAGAGGATGAATTCTGGCATTTTGGCCCCGTGGTGACGTGAGCGCCTTCCGACTGAGCTGGAGTCCTCCGCGTGGGGAGGGTGCGGGGGCCCGAAAGTGGCGGGAGGCAGGTGGGTCCATGCATTCGGTTTGGATCAATCTCTTTGGTATCCTGGGGGAAATGCCCAGCAGGCACTGGGGAAGTTGGGGCCAGAGAGCAAATGTGAGAATCAGCCGTGCACAGACGGCATGTGAATCCGCCGGACTGGTCGGGTCACCTGGTGGAAACAGAGGTGAGGCGGAGGTTCGAGTTGAGAGGCCTGCAGTGTTTAGAGGTGAGGAAGAGGAGAGGGACGCAGCAAAGGCGACTGAGAAGGAGCAATCCAGTCTCAGCATGCACGGACCTCCCATACAACGCGGCCTGTCCTTACTGCAGTGGCCCTCAGGCTCCCTGGGTTGTTGTCACTAAGCAGGTGGACGGTACATTCTCTCTTCTCCTTCTCTTAATGGAAGCACTGCCATTTCTTAGATGGGAATTGCAACATCTGTAAAGGCCCTGAAATTATCTTCAAAATAGTGTGTGTAATGTGCACTTATCTGGGTAGAGGGTGCAGAGTTTCCAACAGATTCTTAAGGCAAGGCTAGGGAATATTTCCCAATAATTTCTAAATAAAAAAGAAACTAAAGTAATACATTTCTACACTTATCAAGCACAGGAAGAGAACAAATCCTTTCACCCAGATTTAAATTACAGAAACTTGGCGAAGTAAAAACGAATAAAGAATCCAAGTACCTTACAAATATTCCCACTGGAGAAAGCAAAAGTCAACCTCTGTAACAGAGAAATGCAAATCAATCAGTGTGCAAAGGGCACTTCCCACCACGTATCTGTCCATGTCATTAACTACTGATAGGGGAATTGGGTAATTGCCAAGTTCCTTGTAAGAAGAACCCAGCTATATCAGTAGTGAGATCTTAAATTGGATAAGATTGTGTGAGCAAAAGGAATAGAGTCATTCCTTATTGAGGCAGCCATGGAAGGAATCTCAGAAACTTTCTTCTATAGCTACTACATGCTTCTTTAATATCATCACCAGCACTTGAACTGGAGAGCAAACTAGGGTTTGCTAGTTAGGGTTTCTCCAAAATAAAGCTTGACTTCTATTTTGGATTCCCATGCAGCTTGCATGCATTCACACATTTAAGACTGCAAAAGAAACAAAGATGATGGGAGATATTTTTAGAATCTGATTCAACACCAGTATGTATCTTCCTGTTGCAAAGTGCTCTTGATTAAGCCAAGTATACTTGTATTATTGTCTTCCCATTGCAGGACAGAGAGGAGGTTGATAGTTCCTTTTGTATTACAACGTCATGATTACAAATAATCATAATAGAGTGCCCATTTTAAAGTGACCTTTCCCTCCAAGCACACAGGAGACTTCCTCAGTTTCCCTTGGAGAGCAAAGAAATACTGAATCTAGTGTACAAAAGGTAACAGAAAGTTTAAGTCCCTTCAAACAGGTGATTTTAACAGAAATGGGGTTGATTGTGCTTGGGAAAGCTCTTCTTTCTTGGTCAGAAAAAGAATATGGAGTTTTAGGAGCTGCCTAGCAAGCCTCCAGTGGGCACCTGTGTGGAGGTGGCAGATCCTGGAGAATGGGTACTGCCCTAGTTACCTCTGTGTGACTTAGGCACTGCTGACCCACAAGCTGTGTGACCGCCAAGGTCCCTCTGGGCCCTGGATGTTTGGTGGACATGAATCGACGTGGTGTGAATGGGAACTTGGTCAAAGTCAGTTTCACTTTGCTGAAAGCAAAGACTCCTTGTATCTCGGAAACGTCACATTTCGGACAAACTTTGATCAACGGGTACATTTCTAACGAAGGAAGCTTTCATAGAGGGAATTGTTCAGAAAGCATTTGAGGCTTTTGACTCCATTTAAAATCCAATCAGAGAATCGAAATTTATATTTAGAAAAATATCCATGGGGCATTTCCCCAGATATATTACTTCTTTAAAAGAAGATCCGTCTTTGAGCCTCCCAGCTTTGGCTTGCAAAAGGCTCGTGATGAACGTCTCAAAACAACCAAAAGAAGTAAAAGAGGCAGTGCATATTGAAACAGACTTAAAACTCTTTAGTTTTAGGCCGGGCGCGGTGGCTCAAGCCTGTAATCTCAGCACTTTGGGAGGCCGAGACGGGCGGATCACGAGGTCAGGCGATTGAGACCATCCTGGCTAACACTGTGAAACCCCGTCTCTACTACAAAATTCAAAAAACTAGCCGGGCGACGTGGCGGGCGCCTGTAGCCCCAGCTACTCGGGAGGCTGAGGCAGGAGAATGGCATAAACCCAGGAGGCAGAGCTTGCAGTGAGCTGAGATCCGGCCACTGCACTCCAGTTTGGGCGGCAGAGCGAGACGCTGTCTCAAAAAAAAAAAAAAAC
>NW_016804646.1:3671523-3678153 GCF_001698545.2 Rhinopithecus bieti
CTGTCTCAAAAAAAAAAAAAACTCTTTAGTTTTAGCTTCTCTAAATTAGCAGTCTGAGATGTCCCACGACCTATACTAAAACTTTGCCAGAGATCTCATGGAGGTCAACCCTAGAAGAACTTAAGGGCTTTTTTTTGTTATTGTTGTTTAATATATCTTCAGCTTTGAAAATAATATTTTCTAAGGATGTAACCATTTCACAGAGTTTTTTTAACTCTCTCTCTCTCCATATGTATATATATTTGAGATGGAGTTTCGCTCTTGTTGCCCAGGCTGGAGTCCAATGGTGCAATCTCAGCTCACTGCAACCTCTGCTTCCAGGTTTAAACAATTCTACCACCTCAGCCTCCTGAGTAGCTGGGATTACAGGCTGCCGCCACCATGCCTGGCTTATTTTTTGTGTTTTTAGTAGAGATGGGGGTTTCACCATGTTGGCCAGGCCGGTCTCAAACTGCTGACCTTGCGTGATCTACCTGCCTCAGCTTCCCAAAGTGCTGGGATTATAGGTGTGAGCCACCGCGCCTGGCCTGAACTCCAAAAACGTCCATTTTGGACTGACATTTCTCATATAGAGTCAGGCCATAAAAATCATGTGCCATTCTTCCCACGCGATGGGCCAGGGAGGATACTCTCATAGTGAGGAGTGTGCCCATGGAGATGACTTCCAGGAGGGTGTGTGGGCTGCAAATCCTGGCATCTGTTTCACTTGGGCCTGTTGGGGACCAGAGACCACCCATCCTGGCCTACGGGGGCTCAGCAGACATTAGAGCCTGGCTCTCCTAGGGCACTACACGATGACGGAGCATGTGTTTTCTCCAGGCACTTGGTTGGCGGCTTCCCCAGGAACATCCCTCCATCCTCGCGGGTACCCAGCCATGGACCTCAGGGAGCCCTGGACAAGCATGCATATGTGCGACGCTTGTAACCAACCTGCAAGGTGGACATCATACAGCCCATTTTTGGATGAAGGAGTTGAGTTTTAGAGCATTGACATAATTTGCCCAAGGTCACAGGACAGCTACTCAGTGGTGGAAAGATACTTCGAAAGCAGTTCTTCTGGGTTCCCACTCCTGCACTAGAACCACTGCGCCGCAGTATCTATCATCGTGTCCTCGCAGTGACCTGCGGATAGAGGCTGTCCTGCAGGCAAGGAAAGCTAAGTGACTCGCTCCAGGCTGTCCAGCTCCCGAGTGACAGGCCCAGCCTTCCCACCCAGCTCCTCTACCCTGGCATCCAAGGTCTCATTCCTTGCCTCCCCCTTAACTGACTTTAACACCTGTTTGGTGTCTTCGAGTAAAAGTAACAGTCCCAAGAGGACAAACAAAAACCCTTGCCTAATACTCAGTCCCCAGTATTTCCTGCTCTTCATCATTCCGTTCCTTTAGCTGTCTTTGAAAGGCGGTTTCAGTGTATAAACGTAGCAGGTGGAAGAAGCTGTTGTCTTGCTCAGAGGCTGGAAACCTGCTGACATTTCCTCCTTCTCTGTGGAGTTAATCAGAAATTATTTGGCTGGAGACCTGGGTATTATTTTAGAAGGCAGACTTGGGTGGGCTGACCATTGGAAAAAGTAGCCTTTTCTAATTCTATTAAAACAACAAAAATGTGGGTTTTGGGGTTTTATTTTGCCTTTTAATTTCCAGAGAACATGATCCTATCTATATAGTTATTTTGGGTTTTTGCAAAATTATCTTCTTTTCACAAGAAACTCACCATTGCCACGTAGGAAGCATCATATTGTCTGAGGAGTTTTCAAATACATGTCGCTCTGCCCGGGTAGACACTAGTCATCTTTTGTACTTGTTTTTCTTTGAAATAAAAGTTCGACAGGTATCAGAAACTCTGGTAGCACTTTTCATAGGTTACCCCTACAGCTTAGAACTCTACAGCACGCAGGGGGCATCCCCACTTCACAGCCGAGGTGGTGTGAGTTTCAGAGAGGTTAAATATCTTGCTCAAGGCAGCAGAGCAAATAAATGACAGAACTAGTCAATGAAGCCTGATTTTATTTTATTTTGTTGAGACGGGGTCTTGCTCTCTCACCCAGGCTGGAGTGCAGTGGCACAGTCTCAGCTCACTGCAACCTCCACCTCCCGGGTTCAAGCGATTCTCCTGCCTCAGCCTCCTGAGTAGCTAGGCCTGCCACTAGACCTGGCTAATTTCTGTATTTTTAGTAGAGATGGGGTTTCACCATGTTGGCCAGGTTGGTCCCAAACTCCTGATCTTAGGTGATCTGCCCACCTTGGCCTCCCAAAGTGCTGGGATTACAGGCACGTGAGCCACTGTGCCCGGCCAAAGCCTGATGTTTTAATTCCAAAGTTAGGGCTCTTGGCTAAGTTGCCAGGTCTTCTTGCTCCTATACCAGGCAGTTTTCATGAGTATAATGAAGAGTGAGTGGCCAGAGCTGCCTCTGCATGTCCCAGCAGAGCCGGGTCAGAGCCATGCCAGTACCAGCTTTCAAAGGCGCCAACAAGTCGTGATCCTTCTAACTAATAACCTTACAGACTTTGGTGTTCCTTTGGTTGTTTCACTGATGCCAGCTGATGGACGCAATTGAATGTCATAGTTTGCAGAATAACCTGCTTTAATCTGCGGATGTCTACTTCTAGCTGTGCCTTTACCAAATATTGTGCATCAAAGTCAATTTGTTGGCCGGGCGCAGTGGCTCATGCCTGTAATACCAGCACTTTGCGAGGCCGAGGCGGGTGGATCACCTGAGGTTGGGAGTTCAAGACCAGCCTGACCAACGTGGGGAAACCCCGTCTTTACTAAAAATACAAAATTAGCCAGGCATGGTGGTGCACACCTGTAATCCCAGCTACTCAGGAGGCTGAGGTAGAATAATCGCTTGAACCCAGGAGGCAGAAGTTGTGGTGAGCTGAGATCACGCCATTGTACTCCAGCCTGGGCAACAAGAGTGAAACTCCATCTCAAAAAACAAAAGACAAAAAACAAAGTCAATTTGTCTTATCCAATCATGCCTCTTCCTTCACCGTAGACAATGCTTACAGAAACAGGATGGTAGCTCCTAAGCTGCTAGATTTCACATGCTGAGACAGTAATAAGGAGAAATGAACGATGAGCTCATTTTCAAAACTGGTGTTTGCCTTTAGAAACTTGTGCCTTAGATAGTGAAAACAGTTTGGAGGTTGATGCATAGTGCATGGAGAAACACATTTCGCTTCTTCACTCTTTTTTTTTTTGAGATAGAGTTAAGCTCTTGTTGCCCAAGCTGGAGAGCAACAGCACGATCTCGGCTTACCGCAACCTCTGCCTCCCGGGTTCAAGTGTTTCTCCTGTCTCAGCCTCCCAAGTAGCTGGGATTCCAGGCGTATGCTGCCACACCTGGCTAATTTTTGTATTTTTAGTAGAGATGGGATTTCATCATATTGGTCAGGCTGGACTTGAATTCCTGATCCACCCGCCTTGGCCTCCCAACATGCTGGGATTATAGGCATGAGCCACCATACCTGGCCTCATTTCTTCACTTTTATGCAGAAGTTTCACTTTGCTACAGGAACAAGATACTTTCGGCTATGTGTTTCTAAGCAGTTACAGCATCTCTCAGGTGTGCAAAGTCAGTGTTCCATCTTTATGAAGTTTTCTGGCCTAAGTTTCAAATGCCTGAAGCTCCCATCTGACGTGTCTGAAGAGCCACGATCCAGGGCTGACTATCTTACAGTTGCTCTTCGCTTTGGGCATTTTTTTTTCTTTTTCAATTGAATGAAAAAGTGCATGTCTTTTGTCTTTTTTGTTTGTTTGTTTTTTTCCTTTTTGGTCTCAATAAAATCCCCTAATACGGCCATCAGACCCACTGCATGGTGCTATGAGAAGTCATCCAACTAGTGGGAGGAAGCAAGGAAGAAGAGTTGCCAAGGAAGAATTTTGATCTGTTTGAAAGAGTAATCATTAAGATACATATAAGTCATTTTCAAAAATAATTAAAAGCCCTAAACAAACTTCCAGATAACACTGTCAATAACATACCAGGTCCTGAAATGCAGTGTGCCATATGGAGAGATGAGGATTCAAGCTAGCCTTTTCTTTTTTTTTTTAAACGTATTTGCCAAGTTACATTTCACACGTAACCCTGACCCCATCCTCTCCCCAGTCTTCCCCTACCTGCACCCAAATATAAAACTGAAAAGCCCCTGAAGCCCAGATCACTAGTAGGCTAAAGGCATTAATTACAATTGTAGCTGAGGTTATAATGGGCTGCAAAAATTTCCTGCTGTAATTAGAATATAGATTCAACAGTTTTATTGAATGTCAAAGCACATTATTCCGCACAGCTGCTAGAGAGGCACTGCTGAACCGATGCTTCTCTTCCATGACAAACACCTATTAAGCAGTCAGCATAAACTCTTCCCTTACAACCTCTGACATCACCCCCAGGGCAGGCACACACAGAACAGCAATTGCTGAATTGCGTATGAAAATTATAGTTTATTGTCTATACAACTGAAGGTTTAACTCGGACTCCTGCTTCTGTCAGAGCTGTATAAAGAAGCAATTCTTCTCATAGAACAAATAAGCACAGTACACTATTGTAATCTAAGAAACAGGCACTATTTATGTATTGGAAAGCCTTGCTCTCAATAGGGCTAACAGTCCAATGGTCCATAAGCCACTATTTTAGCAGCTGTAGAAAAGAAAGCTGTGGAAGTCACAAGGAATGAGATGCTAAAAGCAGCAGAGACAGATGATCCCAACACCAAGGGGAGGCTTCAAGTCCCAGCTGCTGCCACTGTTAGTTTAGCAAGCAAGACTCGTAGGTTGGGACCACGTACTTAATGTTGATAAAGGCATTTTCTCCTCCGTAGCGCTCAAAGGCCTCCAGCGTCTCCTGGATCAAGTCACCAATATTCTCCCTCTTCTGCTGGCTGTAGTCAATGCCATCTCCGGAGTTCACTGGTGCATGCAAACACACAAAGAGGGCAGTTATTTCTCTGCCATTTCCCGAAAAGTCCTACACAGTCTAGGCATTTTCTCTGAATGCTTATTAGGAGACACAAACATGCAAGATTTTTACACGATCTTGAGGAGTTTTAAAAGCAGTGGCAACTATACAAAAATATCATCTCCCAAATTGGAGCCAATGAAAAATAATCTAAAATAAAGGAATAATGGAGTAAACACAAGCGAATGAATCACAGTTACAAGAAGGAGGACAAGTCAGGGACTCTCTTTCTTGATGTATTATATACAGAGTGTTCTCTTGGGCCCTGAGTTTTCTGAAATCACAGCACGGCGTACTTAGAAGGAACAGTCTATTGTGAGATCAGGCTGTTTGTTGCGTGTGATTTAAAATGGATCTGCTTTGGAATGAGGCTTAGCCCCCACCCCGCTGCTTTTGAACACATGGCAAACTCTTTCTCCTGAATCCCAGTAACCCAAGTGTTCAGTTCCCTGAAATCATTTTGCTCATTCCAGGTGCAGGTGGGACAGGAGGAAGCTGCTCCTCCTGCCCTGGCTGCTCCCAAACAATCACTCAATGCTGGGATGCAGCTATTCATCAGTCAGGGCTTTGCAGAGAGTTTGTGTCACTGCTAGTTTTAGAGTCCCCAAGTCCAGGGAGGTGTGTCAGCTGCAGGGTCTGGAAATGACACTTCAGTTGCCTCTCAAGTGCTACGAGGGAAGCAATTCCTAGAGTGGCCTATCAAAGGCCAGGAACCTATGGCTAACAGCTTCTCCTCTATACCACAAACTCAATCTTGAATCCCTTAGAAAAGAGATATGCGATTGTGTCCAAGCTGCAGGAGTTACCAAGGGTGAGGGAGTCTGACAAAAATGGGGCCCCTTAGCTTCCATTCTGCATGTAGACATCCCACAATTGTTTTCTCTAATGATAGTCATTCCATGCTTTCTGTTGTATTCCACTCCCAGGTAACCAAGGGCTTCAACGACATTTATTCTCCCAGCAAGCAAGTCATGAGTGTGTCCTGCCTTATCTGTGGTGGAAGGAAAGTGCACAGGTGGGCTGGGAGGACCCAGTAGGATGAGGGTGACAGCTCAAGCCTAGAGGGTGCCACGGGGCCAGGGACCTTCAGTGCAACTTGAAAATGTACATTTCACTAGAGAAAGAATTCATTTGATTCCTATTTCAATTGTAGACCCACAATGTTTATTTTGTTTGAATGTGAAACTCATAGAGGGAAAAATGGTGTTTCCAACCTTTTATTCTTCCGTAGTCATCCGAGACATTTAAAAAAGACTTAATAATGGTTCAGACCAGAATACCTATAACAATTACAATCCTACACAGCATAGGGAAGCAGTTCTTTTGCTTGATGTTTCCAGAAACTTATTAGGGAAATATCACTGTCTTCTGTGATATACATACAATAAATTGCTATCCTTATTCATTTCTTTTGGTGAGGGTGAAGGCAGGCAGATATATCACTGATTTTTAGAAAAAAAAAAACAGATTGGGAGTCACACAACTGTAGTGCATGTCATTTATTCATAATAAATGACCTTAAAATGGTTCACAAAGCCATTGCAATTAGGTGGGTTTTTCCTTCCTCATAGTACACGTCTTTGTGCTGTCACAGGTAAAGCTGGATTTCAATTTATTTAAAGTTTGATCATCTCAAATATTCAAATATATAGAACAAAATTTTATATATATAT
>NW_016804646.1:3678473-3717546 GCF_001698545.2 Rhinopithecus bieti
TATGAATGAGAGAGAGAGAGAGAGAGAGAGAGAGAGAGAGAGAGATGATGCCAGATACAATGACTCATGCCTGTAATCTCAGCACTTTGGGAAGCTGAGGTGGGAGGACTGCTTAAGACCAGGAGTTTGAGACCAGCCTGAGCAACACAGCAACACAGCAAGACCCCATCTCTATAAAAGAAATTTAAAAATTAGCTAGGTGTGGTGGCATGCGCCTGTAGTCTCAGTTACTTGAGAGGCTGAGGCGGGAGGATCACTTGAGCCCAGGTGGTCGAGGTTGCAGCGAGCCATGATCGCGCCACTGCACTCCAGCCTGGGTGAAGACCCTGTTTCAAAAACAAACAAACAAAACAAAAAGAATATACCAGATAAACAAAAGATAAGATTTTAAACAAAAGGGTTCTTGCCCTATTGCTTTTAGAAAACAACAACGATAAACTTTGTAAAAACAAACATGTAAACAGATGCACCTTTGACATCCACCGGCTTTTCTGTTTGTATTTCTTAAGATTGACATGGTGTTCTGAGGTGTGAGAAGGTGCAGGCGGGAATGGCTGCATGGGAGAGATGGAGCCCTGTGGCTCCGCTGCAGGGAGCCTTCCACGAAGGGCTTTGAGTTGGAGTGAGAGAGGAGGAGGAAGCTTGTGTTGGGAGGAGGCGTTGTTGATATTTGTTACAGGTGTAAAGAAAAGATGCTAAGGAAGAATGTGGGCAGGACGAAAAGCAACAGGGGATTTCAACAGAGGTGCTGGCGGGAGAACCCTGCGTGACAGGGGAGGTCAGCAGCAGGGAACGTGCTTTATAGAAACAATTTCAGCTTCCCAGGATTCCAACCAAAGCAGGGACGAATGTCCCCTCAGAGTCGGGCTTATCTTTGTGTGCCCCTTCTCTCCAAATGATAGCTGATAAACTCCTCCTAGGTATGAAAGAGGTGGACCTAGGGAGACGGTGGCATGGCCTGTTTGCAGAGGGCAGACAGCCCATTGCACAAACCCCTGGAGGGCACACGGAAAAGATAGTCGGTGATGATGCTGAGTTGTGGCAGCCATGATCAAGTTCCTTATGGACAAAGATACATACATTAGTCACTCATAAATGGTGCCTTTTGTTGGTATATTAGTCAGAAGGTCAAGAGCTCAATAGACCAGGAGACAGACATATTTTCCTGATAGAGGGAAAGGGCGTGGAAGATCTGCACACAACGGAAAGCTTAACGCACCTGCTTTTCCACTGCCCCAGAAGGCAGCAATGACAAGCAGAACTTTATCTCATGTTCTTACTTTTTAAAAAATATTTGACTGTAGGAGTAAGTAAACTATGTAGCTTTTTTGTTTTTCCACACTGTATAACCTCAAATGATAAAAGAACAAACCACAATAGGAGTTGCTTATTCAAAAAGTGAGTTGGAGTTGGAATATTTTGTGGTTGTAGAATGTGTATCATTGGAGTAGAGAAAAGGCCAAAAAAGGAACACTTCCCTTACTTTTCATGCTGAAACAATGACCCTGCATGGTTTGGAGTCTAATTGTGTTGAGAAGCAGGTGAGTCATGAGGTCTCCATTTCAAACCTGCTATATTGACAGTTTTTTGAGAGCCTGAAATTGAGGTGATTAAGTGTGAACTCACCATTTTAAATACATGCGACACTGTTCAAAAATACATTTGTGAGAATAGGACATTAAAAAAAATAAACCCAAACGGTTATTTACAATTGCCAATTCTGATTAGGAAAATGACATTTCAATTTAGAAAGCAAGGAGTGGATTTATGTCTGGCAGCTAGAAAATATACACTAATGATGGAAAAGATAGGTTTTATTTATAATCAAACAAATAGGTCGAAAGCAATGGTTTCAACCAGACTTGGTGCTTCTGGAAGGGTGACAAGCAGGCAGAGAAGAACGAGAGATTTAGTTTCTGTTCTTGAAGATCCCTCCATGCAGGAGGCATGCAACCTACTGCCTGAAAGTTGTTTTTGGTTAAGAATTATTTTAAGTGCATTTATTCCTCTGAATATTCGTATTTTTGATGATGTAAGCAGTTTGTTTAAGTATGAATAATATGCACACTCATTTTTCTATCTAAACCTCCTTAAACTGTCCCCACTGGATGCTTTCTCTTTCTGGATGCCATTTTCTTCAGAACTAGGACGCACGTGTCTATCCCAGTCTCTGGTCTCTTGTCCAGCGATGGTATCCTCCCTGCTGCTGAACTCAGCTTGGGGCTGTGAAGGGACAGTCGTACACCTTGTTACCGAGGGCCACCGCAATGGGGAGTTGCACCTGACACATTTACATTTCACAAAGATATCGCCACTCTGTGGACACGGACCAGCAAAAGGCTTGGATGACATAGGATTTTGATGATGTATTCTCCAGCTCAATTCTAGACTGTGTGCAAACTTCATTCTTTCTTCTACTTTCTTTAGTTATGACTATTACAGGAGAAAGGAAAAGATCGAAGGTGAGGGAAGCAAAGCCAGAAAGGAAGGACAGCTTTGGTGGACAGAGCGAGGTCTTCCCACCTCACTCCCGGGACGTGCGCTGACGCGTTGCTCCTCCGTCCTGCAGAACGCCCTGGGTCGTGGCAGCAGCTGCAGCTATTTCACAGGCTGTCCTCCCTGTAGACTAAGCATCTACTCCGCGCTATAGGGCAAGGCGAGACAAAAAAGACCCTTGCCTTCTGGGAAGCTTGCCATCCAGCTGAGGGAGCCTAATTAGCCACGCTTCCTATAGGATGCAGTGGTCACTTTCTCCCCCATGGAAATACGTCTGGACCCTGGCACCCCACTCCTTCCAGAGCCTCCACGCGCTGTGCGTCCCCCGTGGCGCTTTGCTTGCCAGTGAGCCCTGCGTCTTGAGCACTCTGAACGGTTCGTTGTAGTCAAGACACTCGGGGATCCCAGAGACACGAAAAGCAGGAGACTTTGTGTGAGGGCCACTGCGAGGCTCAGGGAGAGTTCAATTCAGATTTGGATTTTCCTCACTCTTATGCTTTGGGGCAATACTCTTAAATGGTAAAGATATAGCCATTGTATGAACAGCAACACACAAAGGGGTTATTTGGAAATGAAAGCCTTATTGAAGGCACTGGAAAAATTAAACAAATAAACGCTTCCTTTAGATTGCTCACTCCACATGCCTGAAGGGTTGTTCATTTGATACCGAACAGACGAAGTCATTTATGAACTCTATCTATGCTTTTTCGTAATGACTAAGAAGATCCTAAATAGGCACGATTTCAGGAAGGAAGCCCTTCTGTTAATTTTGAGAACTTCCTGGCTGAAGCAGCAGCGTCACACTCTCAAAGGGAACAGCCAGACCGCACTGGGGAAGGCAGAGTTGTCAGGTCCCTGCAAAGAGAGTCCTGGCCCCAACACGCTCTCCCGCCTGAGATGCCTGAAGAGCTGCAGGCTGTTCTAAGGCAACGAACCAAACATTCTCCCAGGAAACACTAACTTGGGAAACTCCATTAAAAACCACCCAAGTGGCCGGGCGCGGTGGCTCAAGCCTGTAATCCCAGCACTTTGGGAGGCCGAGACGGGCGGATCACGAGGTCAGGAGATTGAGACCATCCTGGCTAACATGGTGAAACCCCGTCTCTACTAAAATACAAAAAACTAGCCGGGCGAGGTGGCGGGCGCCTGTAGTCCCAGCTACTCGGGAGGCTGAGGCAGGAGAATGGCGTGAACCCGGGAGGCGGAGCTTGCAGTGAGCTGAGATCCGGCCACTGCACTCCAGCCTGGGCGACAGAGCGAGACTCCGTCTCAAAACAAAAACAAAACAAAAAAAAAAACAAAAAAAAAAACCACCCAAGTGAATCAGGAAATGGTGAAGAGGTGACTGAGATGATGATAAAACTATCATTACCAGCCTTTCTTCACGGTGAATATCTGCTTTCGGAAGCTTGAATTTTATGATGCAACTCGCCATGCTCAGTAACAAAAATGGTTTGTGTTACCTCCTAGGTACACAATAGCTAGACTGTAGAAATGGCTGTAGAAATTAGCAACTACCTCAGACAAATACATGAGGATTATCGTGATAGAACAACATTCACCTTAGCCGCAGGCAGCAAGAGACATTGACCCAGGCAGACTGACTTTCTCCACGCACCCAAGACTGAGTGACAGCCATAAAACCAAGGCTCTGGAATAAATGGCTGTGGAGGCGTCGCGGTTCAGCCGCACTGCCGTTGGTCTAGGGCTGTTCCCTGGCCGGTGGCATGTGGAGCATTTGCTGCCTGGCGTAGCCACTTTGCACTTGAGTGAACCCAGGCCAGATCAAAGCTCTTTCCATACCCAGCTTTCGTCGGAATCAAGCCGACTGCAGAAATCGCCTTGCCCTGTGTTCCCCCATGGGGCCAGGTAATCTCGTTGAAACAACACTGAGTGGAATTAAACAACAACAACAACAAAATGCTGACAGAAGAAATCAAATAGTTTCTTTCTGGACCAGAAAAGGCATAGTTTTGATTCTCAAATGCTGAACTAAAAAATTTCAAGAGCTTTAACGCCCAAGTAAAAGGATTTTCACCTGTTAAGACTTGTAACTGTTAACCTCATCAGTCACAGCTAAAGCTGGCTTTCTTCTGATTGGGTTGTAGTGATGTCTTCTGCTGTGGTGAGCGAGGAAGTGAGTCCTGGGGGCCTGGCTCAGGCCTTGGCAGGTATGTGCAGGTGGAACCCACTGCATATATTATTATCATGTTTCTTGATGACGCTAAGCCTTCACAGATTCTCTGTTGGATTATTCTGCATACATTTCCCCCGCCCACTTTGTATTTGTTTTGTTTTGTTTTGTTTTTTGATACGGAGTCTCATTCTGTGGCCCAAGGTAGAGTGTAGTGGTGCAACCTTGGCTCACTGCAGCCTCCGCCTCCCAGGTTCAAGCGAGTCTCCTGCCTCAGTCTCCCGAGTAGCTGGGATTACAGGTGTGCACCACGATGCCCAGCTAATTTTTGTATTTTTAGTAGAGACAGAGTTTTGCCATGTTGATCACGCTGGTCTCGAACTCCTGGCCTCAAGTGATCCACCCGCCTTGGCCTCCCAAAGTGCTGGGATTACAGGCGTGAGCCACCACGCTCAGCCACATTTTCCCTTTGTGAATTTAGAAATGGTTGCTTTTGAGTTTTTTTAATATGAATTAAGAAAGGGGAAAAGGAAGGCTACATGTATATTTTATCTTTTAAGATATTTACAGTTTAAACACTTAGATTAAATTGTCACCATTTGTTTTGCCAGAAATGTGTTTGTTTGGGTTAGCGTGGACTGAATTTACTATATAGAAATAGCTTTAGCTGTTTCAGAATAGGAGTTTTCTCCTGTAAAGTTTGGATAATTATAGGGAAACAGCTATGAATTCCAATCTGGTCTTTTCTGGAGGAGAAAGAGTAAGAAAGAAAAGAAACAGGAGGGGAAAACCTAGGATCAAATTCTTTTTTTTTTTTTTCTTTTAACAATGAGTAAGAGAAGAGTCTTTTGGGGAGAAGCTGTGAGGTTATCTGCTTTTAGAATCCTAAAGAAATGCTTCTTTCACTCTATTTTTAAAGCTTTGCTATGTTACTTTGAGGGGACTCAACTTTTCTCCCCCTTAACCATAATGTGTATTGCCCCATTTGGAATCCTGGGTGTTTCTGTGTCTGGGCCATGCTTAGCCACTGCTTCCTTAGCTGACTTCATGTCCTCTTGGAAACTGAAGGTTCCCCACATTCCCTGAAGTATGACCTCACGATGGATATTTCCAAAGTCATGGTTCATGGGTGTGTGAATCGAAGTTGCAATGGTTTTTCAACCAAAACTTACGATAACCCCAGCATCTGGCATGCTAGAGATGCCCAAGGGCTCACCCACTTCAAATCTTCTCAGATCTTATTGACATTAATGAAATTCACAAGATTTCTTTCCTCTGAAGATAAAAGCTTTGAAGTAAGCCCTCGATTCCCAGCTGGATGTCTCGTTCTCTTTCTCTCTTCTTGACACCGAAGGCTAGGTCACTAAAGCACTGAGCTACTAAGCCATCATATTTCCAAAAGCTCGAGGAAACGTTTTCATCTTCTGAATGGGGTCGTTGGTCACTTGGAGATACCATGAATCTTGGCCTAACAGTCAATTCAATATCTAAATTTTCCTCAGATAGACAATGACAATTTCTAAACAATTGTCGTTGTCCAACTGCAAAGTAGATTCATTTATCTATGACATGTACAACAATAACAATGGGGTCATACTGATATAGTGAAGAGAATACTGGACTTCAAGGCAAACAGCCTGAGATAAAATTTTCAATAACTTAGTAGCTACAATATTCAATAATTCACTAGCTATTTAACTATGGGCAGGTTATTTAACTTCTCTGAATCTCAGTTACTGCCTCTGAATCAAGACTGAACTTTGGATACTCTCTGGTTTCTATTCACCTAACATTACTTTTTATAATATCACACAACATAACTTTGGAATAAGCATTTAGAAATGACAGTTATTCAATGGATGCCTGTATTTCAACTGAAAAGATGATCACAAAGCAACTATGTAATTCTTCAGAGTAAGTCAGAAACCTCATAAGCATCAAAATCAGGTGTCAAGTCAAGTTCTAAGAAAACCTGTAAAGACCAAATGTTTATATAATTAATTCTAGTTAAGAAAGAGTGCACTGTGCAAAACTCATTATTTGTTGACCCCCTACACCAAATGCTATTACATTCTGCTATTTCATTAAGTCTATATAGCTTTTAAAGATCAATTATATGGGTTAATTTCTTTTTTACATACCAATTGATAATGATTTGGTCAAGACTACAAAAAAGCAAGCAAGGGTCTTCTCTGATTAATGACTGTTTTGACCTGAAAGTTGTACTAAGAAAAATAGGTGAGTTCATCCATTTATCCGTCTACTGGATAATTATAACAATGGATTCAGTCATCATTGAATTAAGCTGAATTCAAGCTTGCGAAGTAAAAGCTCATCTCTTTTCTTATTGGCCAACATGATTCAGTGAACAGACTGCTTCAAAAAAGGAGCAGAGAGTTAAGTCCAGCTGTCTGTGTTAAATCTATTTCTCGCTGTCTTACCTCATGGTGGAGTAATAATAACAACAATATAATGTCATTTACAAAGATTAGGTCATTTAAAACTAACAATAGCCCTATGAGCTAATTACTATAATTATTCCCCTTCACAGGGGAGAAAATTGAGGTTTTGAGAGGTGAGAAAACTTAGTGAAATGATGTAAGCAGTAAGTGATACTGGGATCCCGAAAAAGAGAAATCGAAGTAAGAATCTGCTGAAGTGCAAGAATGATGGTGGGAAGGTTCAGAAAGAGAGGTCTGAGTGTCACATGTCATCACAGCGAGAGCAAAAGGTAGCAGAACATTTGCTGCCTACAGAAGAACTTTAGCCCCGTATCATCCGCAGAGAGGTTCCAGGTGAGTCAGTGATGGGGAGATACTGTAGCTGCTGCAACCAACCGGGTAGTGTTTCCTAGGATAGTCAATTGCTATGATAAAAAATATCATTTGTTCTGATATAGACTATTACACTATCTTTACTTCATTACAGATCCTTAAAACAATAGCATTCACAGAGATACAGGCAGGATGACAAAAATCAAGGCCGATTGATTTCAAGGACTTTTCTTTCGGTGCCATAAATACATGATGAGTATGGGGAAGGTCTAGGATCAATTTCACATTTCATCCCCCCATCTTTATGGGCATCCATTATGATTTATTTTTAGTCTGGTAGATATTAGTTACATAGTCTTCTAGACAAGGAAATTATAAGGCTTTAATGTATACAAGATAGATGAGCAGGCTGAGCGTGACTGCCCAGGGACATCATTGCTACTTAGTGGATGGATGCCTGGTATTGGACCAGAGGCACTAGGAGAATCTGTAACTACGGGATCGCAGGAATAGGGTGAGAAGGTAAAAAGGAGGAACATTCCAAGTATCTGAATGGTCTTAGGAAACAAATCAAAAAGCCACATTGAAGTCACTTATGTTGGGAAAGTTTAGGAATCAAAGTTGAAGGTTCCCATTCTCTACGAAGAGTAGGAGAGTCTCTGGTTTTCCTTCAGGGAATGGTTTCTTGTGGTTCTCCAACAGTCCTTGCCGGAATCGAATGTGGTGTGGAGGCTCTCAGATGGCCCCCTGGTAAGTGCGGAAGGCTCCTCTGAGGAGTGCAGGCACCGAGTGTGGGCTCGGAAGGTGAAAGGCTGCCTTCGGCCCTTCTTTCTTTGCGCATTTGCTGCTGTGTGGGACATGGCGGGACCAGGCCTCCCACTCCAGTTCCTCCTGGATCATAGTTAACAGGCTGTTTATCTTTCCATCTGTCAAAGCCTCCTATTCCTAATTCACCCTGCAGAACAATTTATCTCGTCATTTTCTTTTCTGGTTAATAACCAGTGTCTCCATGTTCTATAATGGACCAGATTCTAATCCCCAGTCGTCTGGCCCCTGTGTGATCTCATCTCCCTAATGAAGCCAGTCACCTGCTTTCTCCTCCACAGTGGGACTTCCTGCTCCACTCAGGCTGGATTTCTTACTGACCCCACTGCATGAAATTTTCATTCATGCCAAAAATTCCCCATGGGAATATTCTCCCCTCTTCCTCCTGGTAAGTTCAAGCTTACCTTTGTTCAGGGCTAGTGTTACTTCCTCTGTGATTTCGACTCCACATCATCTTTCTTTCTTTTGAATTCCTGTAGCACTAGCCTGTAGTCCCCTCCCTGCTTATTTCCAGGTTACTCTAAAACACTTAATAGTTGTTTCCTGTTTACTTAGCCCTTTTGCATTCTACCACCTCATTGGGGGAAAGGATCATGATAATTATGTTATAAACCTCATCGTGGGCATCAAATTCAAACTGGGCACTTGTAAAATGAATGAATGAAAGTATAAGTAAATGGCTACTTTGTGGGTTTACTAGGTCCAGACACTGATATAAGCAAACTCAGTTCTAAATGAACTGTATGGTAGGTGTAGTGGTCATCATTTGCCTAATTCCAATTCTTTGTTTACTGTTTCCATATTTGTGAGTTGTTATCCATGGAAGTAGCACTTACATGAATTTGGAAATGTTTGATCAAGTGAGCTTCAATATTTAGAGGGTCTGTACAGTTAGGGAGTGTCATCTGTCTGCTTTGCAATGCACTCCTCAACTTAAAGTGGGGTTTACCTGGATCATCTTTCAATTTGAGAAGAAAAAAACTTTTTTTTTCAAAGTGAAAAATGAGATTATCCCATTTACTTTTTTTTTTGGAATGGAGTCTTGCTCTGTCACCCAGGCTGGAGTATGATGGCTCGATCTCAGCTCACTGCAACCTCCGCCTCCCCTGTAAAAGTGATTCTTCTACCTCAGCCTCCTGAGTCGCTGAGATTACAGGGGCCTGCCACCATGCCCAGCTAATTTTTGTACTTTTGTATTTTTTTTTTTTTTTCAGTAGAGATGGGGTTTCACCATGTTAGCCAAGCTGGTCTCCAACACCTGACCTCAGGTGATCCACCCATCTCGGCCTCCCAAAGTGCTGATATTACAGGCATGAGCCACTGTGCCTGGCCCCATTTACTTTTTAGCAGTTTTGCTCCAAAAGAAGAACATGTTGGATTTTTATAGTGCTTTCATTTAATATCTAATTTTGTTTTATATGGTTTCTTTCATAGCTACATGGTAATTTTCAACCAGCTAGCGAAACAGCAAAATAGATGATTTTGATTGGAAAAGAACTGCTGATGGCTGCCCTCAGGAGTGATAAAACCTATTGGAAATAATTGTAACTACCTCTAGACGGGTGCTGAAAACTTTTAAAAACGAGCCAGACTGGCAGCTGCTATCAGACTTTTCCATTTCCAGATAACGTTAATGATACCAGATACAACCCGTTTTCAGCTCCGATTTTTTTTTTCTGTAATTGAGGCACAAAAATAAAAATTCATCTCAGATGTCTTTTCTTCTTTTTTGTGAGACAGGGTCTCACTCTGTCACCCAGGCTGGAGTGCAGTGGCATGATCTCAGCTCACTGCGACCTCGGCATCCCGGGTTCCAACAATTCTCCTGCCTCAGCCTCCCAAGTTACTGGGACCATGCGCTACCACGCCTGGTTAATTTTTTAATTTTTTGTAGAGATGAGGTTTTGCCATGTTGCCCAGGCTGATCTCGAACGTCTGGACTTAAGTTATCCACCTGCCCCGGCCTCCCAAAGTGCTGGGATTACAGACTTGGCCCCCTCACCCGGTTCATCTCAGATTTCTAATAAATGTCATCAGCAAACACATCAAACTATGGGGAAGTGCATTTCTAAAATGATGAACTCGAAACTTAGAAGCCTTTGCATATCCATCCCAGTGCTCACCATCGTAACGAGATAAGACTGAATCATTGTAGGTGACTGGGCTGCATAGCAGGGCACAGAGCTACAAAGTAAAAGATTCTCATGGCCTTCATGTGTTGCTTGTTCTATTGAGAAAAATAATTAAATGGATAAACTCACCAATCGTGCTTACAATGAAAAAACACGTTACACCATTTCTGTAGATTGGATGTTTCCCTGAATATTTGGGATATATCTCAGCTTGCCTGAAGTACCTACTCTTTGAAAATTCTAAAATGAATTAATGGATGCAAAATTTGAATAGATTTCCAAACCCTTAGCTGGATATTTTACAGAGTGGGACCCTCTCTTCAAATGAACTCAAGTAATGCAAACATAATACATTTAATGAACAAATCAAAGCAGTCTGATGGCTGAACTCAGTTAACTGCTCTGAAAGTGACAGAGTTAAATCCATCAAGCCTTTTACAACTGTCTTAGTTAAAAATAACCTAGAAATAGCTTTCCAAGCTCTATCAGCCTTTATCAGCTTCTACACTGGTGAGTTAAATGTGGCAAGAGACATCCACTTTGCCCCAAGTGTATTAATTCAGGGCACAGTCTGAAAATACTCGAGCTTGCCTGATATTTTACAATACAAATGTTTAAGGCTCTAGCCCCAATCCAAAAGTTTTGGGCCATACGTGCAGAGAGGGGGGAGGGGGGGGGGGCGGAGGGAGAGAAGAGAGAGAGAGGGGGGGAGAGAGAAAGAGAGAGAGAGAACAGTATCTCAACTGTGGAGGGGAATTTTAAATGTGGCCATTTAATTTGCCACAGCAGCAAAATTGGGTTTGCACAATGGACACTGAAGCTTGTTGGAAATGTTGATAGGTGAAATATGCTGACTTTTGATACTTTTAAATAAAGAATGTTTATTTGTCCGAGTTACATTTTTATCTCTTAAAATTCCGCAGTTGAGTGTACCCGATTGCTTTGCCCTGAATCAGGACATTAAGATTAGTCTGGACAAAGGCAGCATGGAAATGAAAGAACGGGACCCCCGAGGGGCGGAGGCGTGTTCTTTTTGAACAGAAATGGCCATGCATCCCAGCTCTACTGAAACAGGGCAAATAATAACCCATCCGTAAGGACAGGTGCCAGGACAAAAACAAGAGAACATGCATTCCATTTATATTAATTTAATGTGCTGTTGATACATTTTGACAACTATTATTACTGCAGCTTCTATTTTGTCTATACTGTAGCTCCCAGGTAACAGTAGACTGGCCATCACTTAACTCTCCTCCGGGAGAGGACGGGAAGTGTAACCCCACAGAAGGCCATGGACTGGTTTTTGCTTTACTGTTTAATAAAATGGGTTTACTCTACAACCTCACACAGGAGCAACACTTTGAAAGAGCAGCTGCTTCATCCTCAGGCCGTGAGGGAGAGCAGGACTTGTTGTCTGGACTCACCTTGAACTTGGAGCCCTCATCTTTGGGATGTCCCTTATGGGTTTTTTTAGTCTAGATGGGTACCTTGGACCCTGCTTACATCTCTGATTAAGACACATGGTTGTAGGACTTTAGGAGCAAAGAATGTATAGCTTACGCTTAATCGTTCAATTTTCCTTCAGATATAGTTCAATATGTTGGTGCTTAACCGAATGGGGAAAAGACTGGCTCTTCTTCTGCAAGTGGCATCCAGACGTGGCCATCTGAAGGCTGGTAGCTCTGTTACTTCCTTTTTGTCTCCACAAAGTCCTGATTTTTCCAATTTTAGGACACAGCTCATGACTGGCCCATTCCCTAGACTGCTGGCTGACTGTGAGAGATGCAGCCCTGATAAGCCAACAGGAAGCAGCAGATGTGGCCCTACTAAACTCATGGGAAGCAGCAGATGTGGCCCGACTAAACTCACGGGAGGAAGCAGATTTTATTTTCAAATGCACACCTGATACTTGTGCTTCAAGCCACAAAAAGATCATTCTTTTGTAGTATCACTATGGGATTTAATATTTGCAAAATAATTTATATTTCTGTTTCCTGATTTTGTGTTTTTGAGGCAGGATATCTGAAGGCACTTAATACATGTATTATAATTCCAATTTATGTCACACAAGTAGCTGAATTGAGGGAGAGAGAGAATATCTCCTTGCCCATTGCTGTCCATAAGGAGAGAACCCGGTTAAGCAGGAGATGGTAAGAAGCATTGGCAGCACCCTGGCTCACGTCTTCCCCTGCGGGAAGAGAGCGAGGGTGGAGGCATCAAGGAGATTCCCTTCTGCTTCCCTACAGAGGCGAAAATCCCCGCATCTACCGCCACCTTCTCTGCACAGGTTGCTACGTTGGCCTCTGAGCCCAAAGAAATCCTCGGCCCTCTTCCAGACTCTTCAGCGCCATGGTCCTAGGCCCAATGGGATGGAGTAGACGTCATAGCTCCAGTCCTGGACCAGGCTCCCAAATTCAACGTCGTCTGCGGAGTGGACTCAGAGCCCTGAGTAAACTGAGGCAAATGTTCTGGCAAGCAGGCTCACTCACCAAGCTTCCACTAAGTCTGGCACCTGCCACCTTAGGTCTGGACAATGTAAACCTCCAGAAGTTGATGGAGACCTGGACAAAGGGCTCAACTGATTTTCTGGCTTCACCCCAGTGTGGCCTCCCAGAGTTCTGTTGTCTTCCACCTGCCCAAGGACCCCGGATAGGTCATTCCACTTAGTTCCAGCCTCTTGGCAATATCTGTATTGGGAGCCTTGTGCCCCCTACGTGCTTCTATCAGCAAGACCCTGGACTTAAAGACTTGCCATGTGGTGGTGGGTCCTCAGTCTAGGCTATATGTCTTTTTTGTTTTGTTTTCTTTGTTTTTCTTTTCAGACGGAGTCTCCCTTTGTTGCCCAGGCGAGAGTGTAGTGGCGCGATCTTGGCTCACTGCAACCTCCGCCTCCCCAGTTCAAGTGATTCTCCTGGCTCAGCCTCCCAAGTAGCTGGGACTACAGGCACGCGCCACCACGCCCGGCTAATTTTTGTATATTTAGTGGAGATGGGGTTTCACTATGTTGGTCAGGCTGGTCTCGAATTCCTGATCTCATGATTCGCCTGCCTCAGCTTCCCAAAGTGCTGGGATTACAGGCATAAGCACCACGCCTGGCCTATGTTTAGTTTTTATAGACACCTTTAGGCTCAAAGGAGCAGCTCCAGTGGTGGGAATTTGGGGAGTCAAGGTAGTCTGGCAGAGGAAGTGCTGATGGAAAGGCAACCCTCTTGGCCTTGAGGACGCCAACTTCATCCTCCACTCTCCTCATCACAGGTAGGCTCTGGCTGCAGGGCAGGGTGGGCAGGTCAGGCTGATGGTTCCTGACATGTCTATGGGGCTTGGGTGATGGGAAGGGCCCCCAGAGCAACAGCTGGAGCATTCGCCTTGGTGAAATACAGCTGTCTTCATTTGGTCACATGGACTGCCTGGTGCTCAGATTAGTGTCTGTTTGTAAACTGGCTTCCCAGTTGGAGGATAAAAGAACAAGGCAATAAATCCAAGCTGGGACTCAGGAACCAGGTTCTAATTTGAACTCAGATGTCATCATCCAAATTCTGTGATTTCAAGAAGACCAACTGTGTTCTAGAGCTTCAGCAGCTGAGGATAGATTATTGGACTAGAGTGGGAATGTAGACTAGGTGGCTCACATTCTGGCAGAGGAGTCCGGTAATATGCCAGGTAACCAACCATTAAATAAGAATATTTCAGAGTGAGAAGTCCTAGCAGGGAATGGCAGGAAGGTGATGTGGTAGGGACAGACTCGGGAGGCCACTACAGGCAGGGTGATCCAGAAGGTCTCCCTGGGAAAATTAAATTTAAGCTGACATCTTAGTGTGGAGAAGTTGGCTTGGGAGAAAGCAACAAGCTTGGGAAGGACGTGCAGTGCAGAACAGCAAAGGCAAAGACCTTGAGGTTGGAATTCGTTGTTACCGGAGATGATGATTTCACCGAGTTGTGGCATCTGGGGTCTTCAACATTGATATCTACTATACCTGATTATCATTTGTAATGGCTGTTTAATAGCTATGGAATGGAAGGAATACAAGTTACTCAGCTCTTCTCTGGTTAGGGACATTAAGTCTACCTCCCGATTTGCGCTATTTTTGTTAGTGATGCAATCAACATCTTTGAGCGTAAAGTCTTTTTCCTCAGTAGTATTATTTCCTTGAAGGAATTCTCAAAAGTGAGGTTACTGCTTCAAGGGATATGAACATTTTGTGCTTACTGGTATAGGCTGCCACATTGATTGTTCAGAAAGGTTAGGTCAGTCTATGCTGTTCCAGCAACACGTGCGGGTACCTGCTTTATCACAGCATTGGGTGTTAGAATTAAAATTGTGTTTGCTAATCCAGTGTTTATAAAATCCTACTCTAAGGTTGCATTAGTTAGCATTTTTCTAATTACTAAGGAGGGTTAACGTTTTCCCATGTATTGTTTTGCTGTGTGAGTTTTTTTTTTTTTCCTTTGTGAGAGTGATTTGTTCTTATCTTTGGCCTATTTGTCTACTGTGTAGCAGTTATAAAAGAAACAAAGTCTCATCTTATCACCCTGGGAAGCTAGGGAGTGGACCAGCAGATCTCTGAAGTTAGATTTTTTGGCACGCACAAGCCACTCCAGCATTCATTTCTTTTTGACTGATGCAATAAGCACTATTTCAGAGAGCAGAGGGACGTGCTGAAGAGTCACTATCACTTCTAAAGGTGCCCAGGTGTCCCCGGGCAGCACCCTGGGCACTGAAGAATTGGAGGGATTATGTTAAGCAATGCAGAGGACATTGTACGGTCAGTCAATCATTGTGAGAAGGTGAATTGATGGTCATATACAGAAGGAGGCACATTTACAGTGAATTTGGTTTCTAAAAAGCTTGCTTTACATCCTTATGACTGCACACCCACCCACCCATCAGGTGGCTGTGAAGGGTCGCTAATCAGAGGCAAGAACTCACACTTCTGGGTACAGCCCTCAGGTTTACAAAGTGTCTTAAATTGGATTAAGTATCAATGAGGCTACACATAAAGTCATTGTTATTTTGGTTTGTATGTGAAAAGTGTTAATTTGTTCAATGTAAACATTCATGATATATTGCAATTGATTTGAACTTGTGTTGGCATTTCTACATTTTTTAATATATGGGGAGCCTCTGAAGATGAGAGTGGGCTGGGATGCTCTTGACATCTAGGAAGCCCAGGCTGAAGGCTGGGAGGCAGATAGATAAGAGAGAGCTCACTAGGTCCTGGGAGATGAACTTGGAGGAGGCAGACGAAGCTAAGGCAGAAGCATTTGTTCTTATTGAAGGTTAAAAGACCAGTAGCAGTGGAAACTGTAGTCTGCTATTTATCTTTAGGCTAGGGGCAGTGCAGACAGCTGCAACACGAGCGTCCTTATAAAACTATGCCAGCAACCTGAACCGTGACCTCCACTGGAGAAGTATTTCAGTGGGTGTACTGACATCCTCTTTAAGCACCAGTGAGCACCGTGGTGTCAATTTTGTTTTGAGGTTTGGTGATTTTGTTCACCCTCTTTAGTGAATAATAGGGAGACAAAGTCTTTACATAGTCTTATTTCAGTTTAATTAAGGAAACAAAGCTTTGTGGCAGGAAGAAAGATACTACATTGAGAGCAGGTTTGAAAGTTAAAACAAACATTACAAAAGATTTTGAATTTCTGAGAGGCAGTGAGCTATTGCAGAATCAGATCGACAGTGGACACAGCTATTCAAGTTAAGGTAAAATAATGATTTGGATAGATAGTTCAGTACATGTGATCTTTAGTTCGAAATTATCTGGGTATTTCTTTTACTTTTTTCATGTCCCTTTATGTAGTTATGGCCTGTTAGAAGAAACCTTATAAATTAAGAAAAAGCCAGCTGTTTACAGAAATCAGTGTGAAGCATTTAAAGTGGTTTTTCTCATATCGAAAAGCTACCGGCTGGTCTAATTATTGCCCTATCTAAAAGATCAAAGTACATTAAAATGCGTGAAATAAATGGCTAGGCTGCCCCTATCACTGCGTGCTACAGTCATTATTCTAGTAGTGTGTCTTTCAGGAAACCTTTTACGAATCCCATAAAGAACTACATCACTGGGCCCCCAAACATTCCGCATGTAAAATGTCTGATGGTGGGCTGGGTGTGGTGGCTCACGCCTGTAATCCCAGCACTTTGGGAGGCCGAGGCGAGTGGATCGTGCAGTCAGAAGTTCAAGAGCAGCCTGGCCAAGATGGTGAAACTCCGTCTCTACTAAAAATACAAAAATTAGCCAGGCGTGGTGGTGGGTGCCTGTAATCCCAGGTACTCGGGAGGCTGAGGCAGAGAATTGCTTGAACTCGGGAGGCGGAGTTTGCAGTGCGCCGAGATTGTGCCACCGCACTCCAGCCTGGGAGACAGTGAGACTCTGTCTCAAAAAAAAAAAAAAAAAAAAAAAAAAAGCCTGAAGGTGAAGAAAATTACTCAGAATAGTAAATTCCTATAAGTCCTGTTATGATTGTTTTCTGCTTGAAGGAACTCAATGGACTCGCTTTTTAATTAGTTCTACTATTCTACCCCCAAAACCTGACTGCTATAAGACAGCAAATTAGAGCTTTTGGCAAGAAATAGACTTTGGGGGTCTATATTTCCTGAAGAATAAAGTAAAACGGGTTTCCACGAGTCTCCTAACACCCGCCAGGGGCTGCGATGTGAAGACAGCCTCCTGCTGCTCTGGGTTATAGAGTTTAGAACTGCCTGGGGTTTGCTAAGGAAGCCCTTCTGATTAGCAGAAGGCCAGGGCTACTCAGGGCCTCGGGGCACGGGACAAGGATCCTGAATTGGCCCTCTGGGAAGCAAAGTGTCAGGCATCAGGCTAGGAGTTTTATTTGTGCTCCTTCATTTAATCCTTAATTCTATGAGGTTGGCCATGATGCTGAAGATGATGGTAAAGACTCTCGAATACTCTTCCCAGGGATCTATGTTAGCTTGTGGCTGTGAAGGTTAAATAGGGTATATATGCAAAGCAGCTGCTATCTACTAGTAAGTCCTGCAGCAGAGTTTGCTGTAATTATACTCATTATTATAATATCAGTATCAGGGCTTCTTACAAGGTAGTTCTTACAATCAAATGAACTAATTTATAGACAGCACCTAGCCGAAAGCTTGACAATTATGGCATGCTAAAAAATGTTAGTTTCTTTCACTTCCCTAATAAGATCAATTCAAGGAGTTCGTGGTGCATTCATTAATATTCCAAAGCTACCCACTGCACGGATGAGCAAATTGTCAAAGTGGGATTTGATATCTGGTCAACCTAAAACTGAAGGCTTGGCTGTTTCCATTCCAGTCTGCTTCCTTGCTAAGGGCACTCAGGGTCAGTGCGGCCAAACCCAATTAACACAGAAATTCCTTATGGTTGCCCTTGTAATCACTTTAGGACAGGAGCGCCTCCTAATCTGTGAATTATTTGGTTTTAAATACATTTTTGTCCGTGTCATTTTTTCTTTTGTATGCATTTACATTTTTAAAAATAGGCATGTAGCCTAGAACAATTATAAAAGCGAATACTGCTTTATAATGAACCAGGTAACATTGCCAATATTCAACTCTTTTTGGCTAAAACATGTCAATTTCATGTGGTTTAACCTAAATTTTAGTTCTTACTGTGTGTCAGGCACTATGCTAAGTGTTTAAGTACATTTAGCTTATTTAATTTGAATTCTCATTAATCCCCACAGCAACCTTGACAACCTTGACTGCTCACATTTTTACAGATGAGGAGCCCATGGTACAGAAAGGTTAAGTTCAACTACCAAACATCAAAGGGAAACCGCCATATGCAAAATAATGAAATGTCTTTATAGATGCTTTGGCTGAGAAATTCAGCTGTGATATATATGAAAACAAAGTGAAATAAAAAATACCATTAAAAAAACATTTCTTTACAATGGACATATTATTCAGATGAAAACAGTTTTCCTTCTAATCTTAAAATTTTCTATTATTATCTAGCTAATCTATCATCCATCTATAGTTTTCAAATTATCTGTGAAATTATTCATTAAGTAATTAACAATTATAATTACAAATTATAATTTTGAGTCACCGTGATTGGTAGAATTTAAATGCAAAGATATGGTTGTCAGAAAATTTACTAAAAAAGAAAATAAAAATTAGTTCGTAACTGATCCTTAAAAATATGTCTTTCCTTTCAAATTTTCTCCAATGGTTCTCTTTTCCTTGGGCTGCCATTTTACATTCGGGGAAAACTGAGACCAACATTGACCACCTGACCTTTGTTGACTACATTTTAACGTAAATTTTGCTTTTAGTAATTTTCCTTGCTTCTCCATGAAAATAATGTGTTTACAGGTAGCCTCCTCACTAAGTCTGTAATGTGCTTTTTTAGTGGTTTTAGAATATTTCTGTAGGGGATACAAAATAATATTATGGTGACATAATTTGTTTTACTTCCCTGCAATTTCATATGAACATACATAAAGCAATATTATAGCATATTAGCTTTCTTATATGAGATTAAATTCTCATTAATATATTTTAATGTTTTATGAAAATATTTTAATACAAAGAAGTACAATTTCCTCATCTATTTTACCACAATTGCATTTTTTGTTTTAGATCATTTTCATTAAAATATCTTCTGTTTCCTAACCAAAAAAAAGTTAATTCATTTTTTGGGGGGAAAGAAATAATTGGGTCATATTCTATAATTGCTATTGGAGCTATCAGACTAGGTTGTATCTTGGCAAAAATAAAATCTAGGTCGGAACTAGAAAACTTTAAAGTGCTAGAAGATACTGTTACTAGACTTTATGAGAATGTATCAAAATGCGGTTAGTATTGTCATTTTCACAGTTACCTCTTTTATATTTATGATGAGAAAAACATATGCTTTCTTCTGGATTTTATTTTGTTTCCAAAATGATTAAAATTCTACTTAAAAATCACAACACTGTAAAACTATATTCCCTGTATACCCTATTTTAACATTTGAGTATTTATGTTCACTTTCTCCAATGGTAAGGTAGACTGTCATTATCTATATTTATCTTGTTGTTTTATGTCCACTTAATTCCCCAATTCTTTATGTGGAAGTTACGTATTTTAGTTACAAATCTTTTTCATCTCATAAACTATGGGTAGGTAGGTAATAAGTGAAATTTCTAAAAATCACATTCCCGTAGTTCATGATGTAACTGTCAGCTACACAGTCAGCAGTCGACCTGGGACAGCTGCCTTGTGGTTATACAGCTGCTTTGATCACTCAGAAATAAGCACAGGAGGCTTCACTCCATTGTTTTGCTTTAACTGTTGCATGTTCTTACCCTTTTTACCTGCGTGGAGCTAAGGGCTGGCTTTGGGCCTCTGGATGCTCCAAACCACAGAGGTAACTTTGGTGCCCAGATACTGGCTTATCCTGGCACGTGCACATACACACGTGCATGCGATGCTGCCATCCCTGCCAGGAAGGATTTAAGGTACTTCCATTTGATCATTACAGCTGAAATCATTGTTGATTGTTGTTGATGACCTAGGTGTCATTAAGCTCTCCAGAGAACAAAATGGTTCATAGGATTTTCCAGAAACTTGACTTGCTGTTGAACTTTTCATGTTAAGAATAAAGGAAAGCCACGAAAAATCTTTTCTGGTGACTCAAACAATCCCTGGATACACTGGGAAGATGTCTAAATATTAGCACTATGTTCGATTTGTACACTCAGGATCAACCTATGTCTATTTCTATCTTTGAAAAAAATCCTTGCAAGTTTGTGAGATTGCCTGCTCACTGATCAGAAGGTAACATCCGTCTTGTGTAATAGCAATGCACAAGGAATGGAGGAAAATCTTTGTAAAGAAATCGAAAAAACAGAACTTTGAACTAATCTGGTTTAGATTACTCAATATTATTAAAGAGTATTAAGGTTAGCCCAATGGTCAGGAAATTTAAATGTTTTCAAATTGTGTGCTATTTAAAACAAACATTGGGAACCGGGCACGGTGGCTCACACCTGTAATCTCAGCACTTTGGGAGGCCAAGGAGGGTGGATCACCCGAGGTCAGGAGTCTGAGACCAGCCTGTTAACATGGTGAAACCCCATTTCTACTAAAAAAAAATAATAAATTAAAAAATATAAAAAATTAGCTGGGTGTGGTGGCAGGTGCCTGTAATCCCAGCTACTCAGGAGACTGAGGCAGGAGAATCACTTGAACCCAGAGGTGAAGGTTGCAGTGAGCTGAGATTGTGCCATTGTATTCCAGCCTGGGCGACAGAGCAAGACTCCGTCTCAAAAATACAAAACAAAAAAACCATGGGCCCAGTGATAGTTTCCCATAACAATTCTTCCTCGATTCTGAATTTCTTAATGCTTTATTTTAGTGAAAATGTTGTTCCATGAAAAATGTTAAGACATTGGATTGTGCTACCAAGAGTTTGGTCTTGCCACTTGTAAAAGTGTAGGAATTGCTAGCTTAAGCCCATCCTCTCCACCAGCCCCTCGATTGTGGAGGTTGGTTTTCCTTTCTGTTTCTGTTGCCACCACCACACTTTGTCCCTTATGGTCTGTCTCCAAATTTACCTTCCTGCAATAACCTCTCCACTGCCCTGTCCTGTCTTCTCCTTTATCCCTTTAAGTCCACCCTTTTCCACTGCCTACTTAAACCTTCATTCGCTCAGCTCATGTTGCATTTCTCTATTGGGGAAAACCTTCAGAAATGTACCATTATCTGTTGAATAAATTTCAGTTTCCTTGGCCTGGCATTAAGCCCTACGTGATGGGCTTCAGGCCAATTGTCCCCTAATCCTCCCTCACAGCAACATCAGTCTCTAGTTAAACCATGATTGTTACCCCCAGACAAGAGTCAGGGCCTCCCCACCTTCTTATCTGGGCGGCGTCATTTCTTCCTGCTGAGGTTCCTTCCCCAGCTCTGCTTATGAAAATCTGTGAAGGTGCCTTGATCTCTGAATCACCAGAGTCAGAAGGCATTTGTCTTTCTTTTAAGCCTCAGCAATGTTGGTGCTTCTCTAGAGGCCCTTGACAAATACCACATTCTGAAGTTACTGAGTTACTGTGAAAATATCTCATTTACAAGAATTAGGCTCCTTGAAGAGGGAAGCCATCTTGGAATCCTCTGTGGTGTCTATCAACTCAGTCGACGTTCAGGAGACGTTTGCTGGAAAAGGAATATGAAGAGAAATCTAGCTGCCTGAGGAAAGGGGGCTGGCCTACAGTTGCATCTGGGTCTCTGGATCTGTGGGATGCAGGTGCCCTGCAGGCCAGCTTTGGCGGGCAGAGGGGTCATCTTGCAGGGTGACCCGCAGGCCAGCTCTGGCGAGCAGAGGGGTCATCTTGCAGGGTGACCCGCAGGCCAGCTCTGGCGGGCAGAGGGGTCATCTTGCAGGGTGACCCGCAGGCCAGCTCTGGCAGGCAGAAGGGTCATCTGGAGGCGGAGCAGAAACTTGAGAACCCAGACTCAGGGAGAGGCCACTGGGCAGCCGGGCACTGAAGCCAGGAACACAGGGATTTGAAGTAAACGGCCAGGCCAGTGCCTGCCAGAAAGGAAGTCCATGTTCCGAGGAGTGGGAGAAACCGTTTGCTTACGAACCTTTGACCAGGAAAGCAGAGGGGCAAAGAGGCCAGTCAGAGGCAGAGAGGAGGCCCCACCGAGGCAACCCGACCTGCCAATGCTCCTTCCTCTCCCTGCCCTGACCTCAAGCTGAGCTCATGCGCATCGATTTCATTTAACTAACGGCATTTATAAGTGACCATTGTGTGGAAGGCACTAGCTTAAGTGCTCTCCCATTGAGTCATGACACAGTAATAGTGACAGTGCTAACACCATTGAATATTTTCTATTGCCAGGAGCTGAACTGTGCCTAAATGCATTATTTCATCTAATCTTAGTAACTCAACTGTGAGGCAGGTGCTATGATTAGCATCCTTACTGAAAGCTGAGGCAATGGAGGCTTAGAGAAGTGACGTGGTTTGCCCAGGTTCCAAGGAATAAGTGGAGGCAGCCCCAGGTCCAGGGGTGGGGGCAGGCTGCCGGGCGCTCAGCCACTCCTCCCCACCTTCTTCCCATTGGCTCAGTCCCTTGCATTTTCACCGGCCCCAGGAGCAGCAATACTTTGTAGATATGGGTGCTGGCCAACATTTTTGGTCCCTTGGAAAATTCTCTCCTACAAAATAGGTTGTGAATGTAACCCAGTCCCCATAAAGATGGTCACTCAGTGATTGCTGTGTGTGTGTGTGTGTGTGCACGCGCACATGTGCGTATGAGAATTAAGTGAATCTGGAGTTGGCACAGGGTGGGGACTGGCTTGTGAGTAGGGTAGTGGGTAACTGGAAGAGGACTGAGGCCGGACGTGGTGGCTCACACCTGTAATCCCAGCACTTTGGGAGGCCAAGGTGGGCGGATCACCTGAGGTCAGGAGTTTGAGGCCAGACTGACTAACATGGTCATTATAAAGTGACCAACCCAGTCTCTACTAAAAATACAAAATTAATCAAGTGTGGTGGTGCATGCCTGTAATCCCAGCTACTCGGGAGGCTGAGGCAGGAGAATCGCTTGAACCTGGCAGGCGGAGGTTGCAGTGAGCCGAGATGGCACCACTGCACTTCAGCCAGAGCAACAAGAGTGAAACTCCATCTAAAAAGAAAGAAAGAGAGAGAGAGAGAGAAAGAAAGAGAGAGAGAGAGAAAGGAAGGAAGGAAGGAAGGAAGGAAGGAAGGAAGGAAGGAAGGAAGGAAGGAAGAAAGAAAGAAAGAAAGAAAGAAAGAAAGAAAGAAAGAAAGAAAGAAGGAAAGAAAGAAAAGAAAGAAAAGAAAAGAAAAGAAAAGAAAAGAAAAAAAAAACAGAAGAGGACTGAGTGATGCTGTGGTCAAGGTGGGGGTGGTGTACAAGCTCTGCCCCTGCCCTGGCACCAGCTGCCCCTGCCCCAGCTCCGGACTTCATTTCCTCATAGGTAAAGCAGAGAGCAGAACAACTCCCTCCTGGACTAGTACAGGGCCGGGGAGGACAACGTGTACTGCACGTAGTGAGGATTTACCCAATGGACATGCTGTGATGGCCGGGGCTGGTATTTAAACTGCAGCTATTAATAGAATGACATTGCAGAACTAGATTCATGATAAGGCTTCCTTAACTTTCATTTAATTCTGTTTCACATGGAATCTTAACTATTTTAAACAATTAAAAACAGTTAGAAAGAAATATTGAGGAGGTCAATGCAAAAGAATTAAAAGTTCTTTACAAAAGAAAAACCCAAGATTCATATGAGAACAATAGCTACTCTCAACCTATAATGTCCCTAAGTGAAGTGATTTGGGAATAGTTAGGAAAAGGAACCGCATCGTGAAAAACATCTTGGAACTGATTAGGTTCTAACGCATTTAATGCCAAATCAGGAGAGCCAGTAAACTAAAACAAACAATGAGATCAAAGCAGCAGCAAATACTCTGCACACCAGCGAGTCCTGACACACGGGAACTGGCGCAAGGTTCAGTCGGTCCATGGCCAAACAGCCTCTGCTCATGTGGGGTAGATATCAGTGCACGGAATTCCAAATTTGTTGGTGTGGTTTCCAGCAACCAGTTCCAGCCTCCCATCTGCATGCCACAGTCTAGCATCTCAGTGGCAACTGGCTGACCTTGAGCCTGTCCTCGCTGATGGAGGGACTGCTTTTATCACTGGGTTTCACCTTTGCTGGGCACGACCTTCTCATCTCACTATAGCAATTCACAGCTAATTGCACTAACGAAGGGCAGCGTTTGAATAAGTCCCCCTTGAAGAACATGCAATCTGAATTCACATGTATCTCTTTTTAGAGTGCATTCCGTGATCTTTTGCTACACACATACCCTCTAAATTGTAGTTATTTTAGATATTCTTCAAAACTAATTTATGTTTCTGTATATTCTGGGAAGGTAATTGGGAAAAGCCATTCAAAAGTGTTGAGTGGTATAGACGAGTAGTTATTTTGTAATAAAAGTTCTCTATGCATTGTTTTTCTTAGATAATCGAGAACACATTTTATGCTTAAAGTTCAGGCAAAGTGATGCATAAAATGAATCAGCATTATAAAGTTGGCAACATGGGATTTTTCGTTTTATTAGTTCCCATCCAAAGGTATGAGAGTTGCAAAACTCTTTTATACTCATTTAGAATTTCCGATGTAGGAGAATGTTAGTAAATAAATCCAATCCTTGTAATGATCCTGCATAACAGAGCTTATTCTCCTGTTTTTCAGATGAGGAAACCAAGGCCAAGAAACTGTAACAGATAAGTCCCAAAGCATGGAGGTGGCACACCAGGAGACAGGCCTGTCGGGCTCTTGCCACCGTGATGTCTACCTTTAATGACCTCAGTTACAGAATACCACGTACACGGAGCACCAGGAAAGAAGGGCATTTTTTTTTTTTTTTTTTTTTAACCACTGTCAAGTTTAAAATTCTTGTGGCTGAAAGCACAAGATAACTCTGAAGGTGAATCAGATGCCAGCTCCACTTCAAACGCCATCAGTGCTTGGCATTTCAAGCGCATGAGACGAAATTGCAATTAAGAAAACCCGAGAATCTCACGGAGATTCTGCAACTGGCCATTATCACAAGATAAATGTCTTTTTTGAAAAACAAACTAGGCCGGGCGCGGTGGCTCAAGCCTGTAATCCCAGCACTTTGGGAGGCCGAGACGGGCGGATCACGAGGTCAGGAGATTGAGACCATCCTGGCTAACACGGTGAAACCCCGTCTCTACTAAAAAAAAAATACAAAAAGCTAGCCGGGCGAGGTGGCGGGCGTCTGTAGTCCTAGCTACTCGGGAGGCTGAGGCAGGAGAATGGCATAAACCCGGAAGGTGGAGCTTGCAGTGAGCTGAGATCCGGCCACTGCACTCCAGCCCGGGCGACAGAGCAAGACTCCGTCTCAAAAAAAAAAAAAAAAAAAAAAAAAAGAAAACAAACTAAAAAGATGATACAGAATAAATGTTTGAATCATGTCTAAATTCTGTGGGGAAAAGAGAAGAAAGAACCCGGAGGCCTAGTCTCTCCAAATCATTTCCTTAATTTTTAAGAAAACAACAAAGCCAAATAAATAGCTTCTTCTGTGGTATTTCTGAAAATGTGGGATTCTGAATGTGAGATCCTGAAAATCCCCAGAAACCTCCAGACTACGTAACCCTCAGCATGGCCACGGTCTGGCCACCCTGTTCCGAGGCTTCCCAACTGCACATGCCACACTCAGAGCAACGTGTGTGCCCGGGTTCCTCGTTCAATTATTTTTCTCCATTAAATGAGTGGAAAATAATGTTGTCCATCCGTCAGGAGACTGGCTGGTGTTCTGTTTGTGGTGTTCTTTGCTCAAACACTTCCATTCTGACTGTTAAAAGACTATCTGTGTAAATGGTCAGGGCTTGGGAGTGTCCATTTGAGGTGATCTAAGAGAAGGTCAGGATTGAAAAGAAACATGTAAGAAATGCAGAGCCTTGAAGCGTCCCCATAGCTGGCTCAGGTGTGACCCAGATCCTGCGGGCTGTGAGGGGCCTGGGCAGCCTCCCCAGGAGGAGCTGAGCATGGCCACACTTGTGACCTATGGGGACAAACATGGGGGCGAAGGCTGCCGGGAGGGGCCAAGGGTCCCCGGCTTCCAGGGTTGGGAAACTGGCTCTTCCTGGCGAGGGGTCCCTTTCCCTTCTGTAAGCGCAGTGGGGACCAGGTTTCTCAAATGTTGTTCAGACTTTGCAAAGTGAAAGGCGAGAGCATGCCGTCTTTTTGACCTGCAGGGAACACCAAAGCAAATGCGACCCAGGTGTTCGCCTGCCATTTCTCTCCTAATGGTCCTTGATTCTGCAGCCTGACATTGTCCTGAAAAATCACTTTCGTTCTGACAGCCACCAACCCATACGCATAAGACTTTTAAAAGTTAGGTGCGAACTACTCATATGCTATCTGCTCCATGGGAAAAATAATCAGATGGTCATTGAGGCAATACACACACACACACACACACACACACACACACACACACACATTCATATATGTACATATACATATATACACATACCCAAGCACACATATACACATATCTACACATATGCAAGCACACATACAGTCACATACATATCCATATACAAATACACACACGTACACACACCTACATATACACACATACATCTAAACATGTGTACACATAAACAGACATGTACATACACATATGCACATACATCCACACGTGTATATAAACATCCATACACTTACATACCACATATACGCATTTATGTAGTTTTAAAGTGACCTGTTGTGGAAAGTTTTCCCTCAAAAAAGCCTTTTGGGGAGCAGGGAGGGATGATGTGGAACTCCGCAAGGAACCTGTTTCATTACAGATGGGCAATGCTCACGTTAGGAGGTAGGAACTGTCCAATTCAGCATGGACATCCTGTGTTCTCAAGGTGGTCTCTGACAGTAAGCCATTTTCTATGGCAGAAATTCTGATCATATTCTTGATTCTGAAAATTAGTTGCCGATTCTTGACTGACTTCAAGTTTTTTAATACTTTAAACGGGATTGAGAATAGTAGTAGGGTCTTTAAATAATGTTTGTGTAAAACGTGCTTTAGAAACCAAAATTTCATCTTTGTTTCTGCCTCTCTGACACTCTTTATGGAATATTGTTTTGTTGCTATCTGTGTTATTATGTGTAGTAAACATAAATGTCCCACTTTATGTATCAATAATAAAACAAGCATTATTTTCCTAAAAACAGCAGTACATACTGATATTTCCTGACAATAAATATTTATGGACAACTCACGCCAGTTTTACCATCCATACCGATTATAACAGATGTGAGCTCACCATTCAGTCTGGAAGATTTTATAAACCACTGAATAACAAACTCCCATCCATTCCAAAAGACATGGACTATAAAATAGTATGAATTGTCAGTAAATAGTTATCCTGATGAAATACTCCATTCACCCCTCCACTTGCATAAAGATAGATCATGCTCCAAAATATGCATACTTTTATAGAGGGAAGAATAATTTTTTAAAAGTGATTTACATGACAGAACTATGCAATAGAGCATTTTCCTCCAGGTTCAAGAGGGAGGCAGATACAAGGAGCCTCTGTCATGAAGGGATGGAGTGCTGAGTCATTCAGTCCCTTCCAGCAGCCTAGCTAAACAGTGAGGCTCCTTTCAGAGTTGACAGTCAAATCAAACCGGTTGAGGCGGATGGTGCACCTACTGTGGGCAGTGGTCTTTGCTAGGCACTGTCATCTACCTAAGAGAAACTTATATAGAGTCGCGCATAGTATATGCATCCATGACAGCTCTGCTCCTTATGACACAGGCATCCCAGCTGCTCACCCTGTGCAGAAGCTGTGGTTATTATTCCTTCCCCATCACGGACGGTGCATTCTTTTCCTTGGACTGCATTTCTGCTCCAGCTCTCTGGGCTGGGCCATCTTCCTAATTGCTTCTCTGGCAAATATCTCCACTGCTCTTTGGCTTCTCCCGCCATGATGTGAAGCAGAGATTAAAGATGTCAGGATTATGCTAGGAACGGAGGATACAGTGGTTGACAGAAAAGATCTGGTCCTTGACCTCATGGGGATTCACTCTAGCAGGGAAGGGGAGCTTTAAATAAATCATCACTGCTACTGTGCTCTGGGGGCTTAGACGGGAGATCTAGCCTGGACTGGGGCTGGCGGGGTGGGGGTGCTGCCTGAGTGGGGATGCGTCAGGGGAAGCGGGAGGGAGGAATGAGGAGGGAGACAGGGGCGTAAAGGATCACAGGCAAAGAGAAGGGTTTGTGCAAAGGCCCTGCGGTAGGGGAGAGTTGGATCTGTTCAGAAGCAGAGATGAGTCGGGTGGAGTTGCAGGTGGGGTGGGGAAAGGAGTGTCTGGGGGAGGCTGGACAAGCAGGCAGGAGTCAGGTGACGCCAGCCCTGAGGTCCCTGGGATGGGTGGTCACCTTATACTAAGGGCCAAACAGGAAGGCTCCAGTTGCATGACTGATTTTGAATCGAGGCTGCTGTTTGGACAGTATTTGATGGGTGTGAAGGACAATGGCTACTGCACTGTCCCAGGCAATGTGATGAGAGTGACTTGGTCTAGGATGGTAGAGAAATGAAGACATATTTGGAAAATTAAAAAACAGCTAGAACGTGGTGTTGAATTTGATAAAGTGAGAGAGAGGGATGCCTGTATTTCTGCTTGTGCAAAGGGATAGATGGCAACAGCTTTAGCAGGGGCAACAGAGGAGGACAAAGGCTTGAGGAGAGAGAAGGCCAGGAATTTGCCTTTGGACACATGAAGGCCGAGTCCCTGAGAGGCATCAGAGTGGAGGCAGAGAGGGGAGGTTGGGGGCGGCTCTGGACATCTGGAACTCAAATACCATCAAGAGGCTGGAAGAGCAATTATATGATGTCATCTGTTACAATACCGGTTTTATTTCTGGCTTTAAAACATCCAGAATAAGACGGTTTAAAAAATCTAAAATAAAAATATCTAAAATAAAATAACATTAATCTGTTAAATACACTGTGAGTTTTAATGAGCAATTTTCTAATAATCACTCACATCTCCCAGTTCCTAGTTCAAGTCTCTCTGCCAGACCACTGTTCTTCATCATGGGCGTGGAAGAAATGAATGCCTGTGAACTCTGTGGGGCCGGAGGGCAGTGATACAGATTGGAACAGAAGATGACTCCCCTCTAAAGGAGCTGACGGTCTGGGACTGAGTTCAGTACATCCAGCAGCTGCTGGCCTGGCCCTGGGCTAGCGGCAAACTCTCTGAACCTTGGCTTGTTTTTATGCAAGATGGTGAGAGGGACAAGATCATCTTTCAGATAACCTACAGTTTTATAATCTTATAATTCTTTCGATTGCAATAATTAAAAATTCAAAATAAATCTGTTTATTAAACCCTATTTAATTTTTTTTTTTTTTTTTTTTTTTTTGTGATGGGGTTTGCTTTTGTTGCCCAGGCTGGAGTGCAATGGTGCAATCTTGGCTCACTGCAACCTCAGCCTCTTGGGTTTGAGCGATTCTGCTGCTTCAGCCTCCCAAATAGCTGGAATTACAGGCATGCACCACCACACTCATCTAATTTTATATTTTTAGTAGAGACGGGGTTTCACCACATTGGTCAGGCTGGTCTCAAATTCCTGACCTCAAGTGATCCACCTGCCTTGGCCTCCCAAAGTGCTGGGATCACAGGTGTGAGCCACCGCATCTGGCCTAAATTTGTTTTTATTGGAAAAACCTAACACATTGATTTATCTGTAACATTGTGTTTATGGCATCCTAATCTGAAAAATATAATCTTAATCAAATTGCATATCTATTTCTTTGTTCAGGTTGATCCCTAATTTCCAATCTTTTTTGGATATATAATTGCTGGTTACAAGTTAGAAGGGCTGATTCCTTCATTGCAATTTCCACATCTTTGAGTTAAGCTCTTTTTAGAAATCATCAGGAGCGTTGTGTTCATGGCTGGAAAGCTCAGACACTAAAATACACATCCGCCACCAACCAGAGTCAGGAAAGGTCATGTCTGTCTCTTTACATCCACATTACCCACATTTATAAACTGAGTGTATATTACAAATATCCTTTAAATTAATCTAAAACTTGATTTTGATTTTTTGATGAAAATTATCATGTCATATAGTAATGTGCATAGACGCTCAAAGCGATTTTTAAATTATACATACACAAAAGACACAGAATGCCAAGAATCAGTTGTAAAAAACATTCAAGAGCTTATTTTTTAAAATAAAATGATAACCACTAAAATTACATGGTCACTGCAGCAATGAGTGCAAAGGCCTTCCTTGTCGAAGGGCTTGATGATTGAACAATTTGGGGCCATGTGTTTACAGAAAGAAATTGCTGCTTCCCATTGCTTTTCATGTCTAAAAGAAAGTGAAGAAAAGTATACTCTGGATGGTGTAAGTCTTGTCATGGCTAAATCCAAAACCTTTAAGATGAATTTCTTTTCTTTTTTCTTTTTTTGAAATGGAGTTTCACTCTTGTTGCCCAGGCTGGAGTACAGTGGCATGATCTCAGCTCACTTCAACCTCCACGTCCCGGTTTCAAGTGATTCTCCTGCCTCAGCCTCCCAAGTAGGTGGGATTACAGGCGTGCACCACCATGCCCGGCTAATTTTTTGTATTTTTAGTAGAGATGGGGTTTCACCATATTAGCCAGGATGGTCTTGACCTCCTGACCTCGTGATCTGCCCGTCTTGGCCTCCCAAAGAGGTGGGATAATGGGTGTGAGCTACTGTACCTGGCCTACCTTTGTTTTATTAACAACAAGGTGTCACTGTGCCACTGCTACTTGATGCAAGGCATTTCTTTTTTACATGTTGGCCAGGCTGGTCTCGAACTCCTGACCTCAGGTGATCCACCTGCCTCGGCCTCCCAAAGTACTGGGATTACATGTCTGAGCCACCGCGCCCAGTACAGATGAATTTCTTTTGATAAAGAGATAAGAGAAATAAATATTTTTGTAGGGGGTAAATTGGAGACACAGGAGGTAGCTTTTCAGTCACGACTTCCTGACCAAGGACTTCATTTAGATTTTCACTTTTTGGCTCTAAGGGGACAGATCTGACCTGCTAATTACTTGGTGGGGTGGGAAAATTGCTTTTTCTTGAGTCTGTGTGTATACTAACATTAGTATAATTTATATATTGCCTCAAAGTCTTTGACTTACAATGAGTGTAACTATGGTGAAATTTTTCTTCTCCAGTGGCTTACTTTAAACGTCTTAATATTATCCAAATGCTTTATTCAATGAGGAAAAGAAAATAGTACTTTTTTTATCAAGTGACACAAATAAGAATCAAAAAGAAAATCTGAATATTTAAATCAATGCTTCTACTTCTATTGATTTAATCTACAATATTTTAAAGATTCTTGAAAATTTGATCTCCTTCTTGTGTATGTGATACTCATCTGATTTTATCTTGAGCATTTAAGAGATTTTGTTTTAATAAGAAAGGAAAGAACGCTGTCAAGATACTGGTTAAAGTGAATTGAATTTGGAATGCGTGCCAAAATTGGGTGGGCCTCATTCCTTTTCCTATGCTGTTAAATTACTAGATCAAAAGGTTAGCTCAATGTAGCCTGACTCATACACAGTGTATTTCAGTTACATATTATTATTCTATGAATTCTGTATTTTGTTTACTATTATTGAATATAAGATGTTTAAATTTTGTCTCCATAATGATAAATTTGAAGGTTCATTTACTAGAGATCTTGCTATAGATTTCCACTTCTGAAATTAAATGAAATTAAATGTACACTATCTAGATTTCACATAGCAAAAAAAAAAAAATCCATCTTGATTTTTGGCTATTGTTATTTTTTAGCACTTGTGCACCAGTGTTTTGATCTGGTCTTACTGTCCAGTGTATTTTACGTCATGTTGCAAGTTTACCCTTTTTTTTTTTTTGGAGACGGAGTCTCGCTCTGTCACCCAGGCTGGAGTGCAGTGGCTGGATCTCGGCTCACTGCAAGCTCCACCTCCCGGATTCACGCCATTCTCCTGCCTCAATCCGGAGTAGCTGGGATTACAGGTGCCCGCCACCAGGCCTGGCTAGTTTTTGGCATTTTTAGTAGAGACGGGGTTTCACCGTGTTAGCCAGGATGATCTCGATCTCCTGACCTCATGATCTGTCCACCTCAGCCTCCCAAAGTGCTGGGATTACAGGCGTGAGCCACCACGCCTGGTGCTTACCCTTTCTAAGGTACAGCTCCAGCCATGCCAGCTGCTGCCACCCGTAGACACCTTTGAGTACTGTGCTGAGGCTAAGTCTCAGATCTCTCCACAGGAGCCAAGGGCTTCCTCAATGGCAATGATCTGCTCTTCCTCACTCCTGAAGGTGTTTTTCCCAGTAGCCTTGGGACCACTGCTCCAGCCTAGAGTCCAGTGCCTTATGTTTGCCCACTTGTGCTCGTGCTGGCTTCTGCACCTGGAGCATCCCCCCATCTCCATATGCACAAATCCTACCCGTGCTGCTCATCTCAGTTCAAATGACACCCTTTTCATGATCTGATGGGAAGGAGCATCTTCTCTTCCATTACCTCCTTGGTGATTTTAATTCTACTTCTTATGACAACATTTCCTGCCATAAGTTGTGGTTTACATGTGTTATAAACTAATGTTTGTGTTCCCCAAATTCATATGTTGAAGTCCTAACCCCAGTGTGGCTGTATCTGGAGACAGGACCTCTAAGGAAGACATTAAGGCCAAACAAGGTCAGATGATCTAATAGGATTCATGTTCTTATAAGGAGGGACCAGAGAGCTTGCTCCCGCTCTCTCCCTGTGCACATGCACCCAGGAAAGGCCATGTGAGTGCACAGTGAGAAGGTGGCCACCTGTAAGCCAGGAAAAGAGCCCTCACCAGATACTAAATTGGCCAAACCTTGATCTTGGACTTCCTGTCTTCATAAATGTTAGATTATACATTTTTGTGGTTCCAGCCACTCAGTCTCTGGTGTTTGGTATGGTAGCCCGAACGGACTAAGACAACAGGGGATATATGGGATCTTCTCATTTAGAGTGAAGACCTTGAAATGAGTGTTCATTGAACATTTGCCTCTGCTCACCACAGTGCCTGACTCTGTCTGCCTACGGGGTGTGCACAGTATAACACCGACCAGCTCAAGGTGCAGTGAAATCAGGGCAAACCCAAAATTGTTGAGACAGCCCAGACAGGTGGGACCAGCTCAAGAGCCACAACTGGGGACCCATGGCGGTGCTAGCATGGGGGTGCAGAGCGGGACGTTCAGAGGAGGCAGGGCTCAGGACATGGCAGCAACAACACAGCTTCTTGAGGTGGCAGACTCACCCCCTAAAGTGATAACTCCACATCCCATGCACACAGCACGAGCTGCTAGATCTGGGAGGACGGAGTGGAGACTGAGCAGAGGCCATGCAGAGTGGAAGTGGAGCAGAGATGCTTGGTGAAGGAAGGGCCAGCTGGCCAGGTGAAAGCAGACCTGAGTGAAAACAATCCCTGCCTCTGGAGAGAGGGCTCACTCGGAAGCTTCCAGTTCAAAGGATGAACCTCAGGACAGAGCAACAGATCCCAAAACAAGGATGCACAATGCAGGCTGAGGGTGGATGCCCTCCTAGGTTGATTTGGGAAGATAATTCTTCCCAGGTAATTCAATAACATAGGAATAATCTATCTTCATGGAGTTGACTCTCCTTCTCTCAAGCAAGCTCTTTCAATTAGTTGGAAAATATGACTCATTTGATAGTGAATAATTTGAAACAAAAGCCAGCATAGCATTGATAAAATAAGAAAAAGATACTGGAAGGAGTAGTGAAAATTATTAGAGGAAAGATATTCACAAATACTTACAGATACAATTGTCAAGAAATCTCTTATTGAATATTAAACCTCTGATTGAATTCAATATTAAAGAGCCCTTAAAGCAAAAACACAAGATCTCAGAGCACAGACAACAACACTACTGGAGAAAACAAAAAGCAAGTTGACGGCGCTCAGGAAGGAGCTAAAAAAATAATAATAATAAATCATAGAAATGGAAATCAAATTGAAAGGAGCAAAGGAAGAATTGCACTAGGGAAAATTTGGTAAACACATACGCACTAGAAATTAGAAAAATTAAGCAAAGTCAAATTGAAATAGGGAATTTAAAATGATTGAAGATCTATTCGACATGGTAGTAGAAGTCCTAGCCAGAGCAATCAGACAAGAGAAAGAAATAAAGGGCATCCAAATTGGTAAAGAGGAAGTCAAACTATTGCTGTTTGCTGCTGATATGATCGTATACCTAGAAAACCCAAAAGACTCATCCAAAAAGCTTCTAGAACTGGCAAATGAATTCAGCCAAGTTTCACGATACAAAATTAACGTACACAAATTAGTAGCTCTGCTATACACCAACAGCGACCAAGCTGAGAATTGAATCAGGAACTCAACCCCTTTCACCAGAGGCGCAAAAATAAAAAATTAAATACTTAGGAAAACACCTAAGCAAGGACATGAAAGACCCCTACAAGGAAAACTATGAAACACTGCTGAAAGAAATCATAGATGACAAAAACAAATGGAAACACATCCCATGTTCATGGATGGGTAGAATCAACATTGTGAAAATGATCATACTGCCAAAAGCAATCTACAAATTCAATGCAATTCCAATCAAAATACCACCATCATTCTTCAAAGAAGTAGAAAAAACAATACTAGAATTTGTATGGAACTAAAAAGGAGCCCACATAGGCAAAGCAAGAATAAGGAAAAAGAATAAATCTGGAGGCATCACATTACCTGACTTTAAACTGTAATATAAGGCCATAGTTACCGAAACAGCAAGGTACTGGTATAAAAATAGGCACATAGGCCAATGGAACAGAATAAAGAACCCAGAAATAAAGCCAAATACTTAACAGCATACTGGTCTTTGACAAAGTAAACAAAAACATAAAGCGGGGAAAGGATACCCTATTCAACAAATGGTGCTGAGATAATTGGCAAGCCACACGTAGAAGAATGAAGCTGGATCCTTATCTCTCACCTTATACAAAAATCAACTCAAGATGGATCAAAGACTTAAATCTAAGATCTGAAACCATAAAGACTCTATAAGATAACATCAGAAAAACCTTTCTAGACATGGACTTAGACAAAGACTTCATGAGCAAGAACCCAAAAGCAAATTCAACAAAAACAAAGATAAATAGATGGGACTTAATTAAACTAAAAAGCTTTTGCAGCAGAAGGCCGAGACGGGCGGATCACGAGATCAGGAGATCGAGACCATCCTGGCTAACATGGTGAAACCCCGTCTCTACTAAAAAATACAAAAAACTAGCCGGGTGAGGTGGCGGGCGCCTNAAAAAAAAAAAAAAAAAAAAAAAAAAAAAAAAAAAAAAAACCAGCAGAGTTAACAGACAACCCATAGAGTGAGAGAAAATCTTCACACTATATACACCTGATAAAGTACTAACATCCAGAATTTACAAAGAACTCAAACAAATCAGCAAGAGAAAAACAAACAATCCCATCAAAGAGTGGGTTAAGGATATGAATAGACAATTCTCAAATGAAGATATACAAATGACCAACAAGCATATGGGGAAATGCTTCACATCACTAATTATCAGGGAAATGAAAATCAACACCACAATGCAATACCACCTCACTCCCGCAAGAATGGCCATAATCATAAAATAAAAAAATAATAGATGCTGGTATGGATGCAGTGAAAAGGGAACACTTTTACATTGTTGGTGGGAATGTAAACTAGTACAACCACTAAGGAAAACAGTGTGGAGATTGCTTAAAGAGCTAAAAGTAGATCTATGGTTTGATCCAGCAATGCCACTACTAGGTACCTACCCAAAGGAAAAGAAGTCATGATGTGAAAAAGATACTTGTACATGCATGTTTATAGCAGCACAATTTACAATTGCAAAAACATGGAACCAGCCCAAATGCCCATCAATCAACTAGTGGATAAAGAAAATGTGAAACATATATAAACACACACACATATATACATATATATGCACATATGTACATACGTATACATATATAAAGTATGTATATGTATATATGTATACATATATAGACAAAAGATATATGTATATGCATATATACATATATGTATATATACATGTATATACACGTGTGTGTGTGTGTATACACACCATGAAATACCACTCAGCCATAAAAAGGAACGAAATAATGGCATTCACAGCAACTTGGATGGAACTGGAGACTACTATTCTAAGTGAAGTAATTCAGGAATGGAAAAACAAACATCATATGTTCTCACTCATATGTGGGAGTTAAACTATGAGGACACAAAGGCATAAGAATGACACACTGGACTTTGGGGACTTAGGGGAAAGGGTGTGGGGTGGCGAGGGATACAAGACTACACGGTGGGTACAGTGTACACAGCTCAGGTGATGGGTGCACCAAAATCTCAGAAATCACCACTAAAGAACTTATCCATGTAACCAAACACTACCTGTTCCCCCAAAACCTATTGAAAGAAAAAAATTAAAAATTAAAAAACATTAAACAAAATGATTAAAGATAAAGTGAGAGACAGAGAAGACAGGCATAGAGATTTTACAAACATGCATACTTGGAGTTCCTGAGGAGAGTGAATACACTGAGACAGAACAAATATGAAAATATTTCATTAAAGAAATCATTCTTGAAATAACTGAAGACTGGAACCTGTTGTTTAGTCAGTTTGAAGTGCTATAACTAAATATCTTAGACTGGGTAATTTGTAAACAACGTACATTTATTGCTCACAGTTCTGACGGCTGGGAAATGCAAGATTAAGGCACCAGCAGAGTCATTGCCTGGTGAAGGCCTGTTCCTCATAGATAGTTGCTTCTATGTGTCCTCACATGGTGAAAGTGCAAAAAGGGCTCCCTCAAGCTCCTTTTCTAAGGGTGTTAATATTATTCATTAGGGCAGAGCCCTCATGATCTAATCACCTCCCAAAGGCCTCACTTCTTAATACATTGCATTGGACATTAGATTTCAACATAAGCATTTTGGAGTCACACAAACATTCTGAGCATGGCAACCCACATATTGGAAGAGTACACCTGTGTCAAGGAAAACTGATCCAGAGCGATCAACACCAGGTAGGAATGAAGGGCTAGCAGCTGGTCTGTACCTCATCTTCTCTACTCTGAGGATGTCTGGGGAGAAAGGAAGGAAAAGAGAAATGGTCACATCGAACCTAGGGGAAACATAATGAAGGAAAATGCCAATTATTGGATATACCTTGTGCTGTTTCACGATTGAAAGTAATATCCTACTTTAAGGCCAGGCTCAGTGGCTCATGCCTATAATCCCAGCACTTTGGGAGGCCGAGGTGGGAAGATCACTTGAGCCCAGGAGTTCAAGACCAGCCTGGCCAATATGGCAAAACCCCATCTCTACAAAAAAATACAAAAATTAGCCAGGCGTGGTGGCGCTCGCCTGTAGTCCCAGCTACGTGGGAGGCTGCGGCAGCAGGATCATTTGAGCCTGGGAGGTCAAGGCTGCAGTGAACCAAGATGGCACCACTGCAGGACAAAGCGAGGCTCTGTTTCAATAGAAAGAGAGAGAGAGAGAGAGAGAAGGAAGGAAGGAAGGAAGGAAGGAAGGAAGGAAGGAAGGAAGGAAGGAAGGAAGGAAAGAAAGAAGGAAAGAAAGAAGGAAAGAAAGAGAAAGAAAGAAAGAAAAATTTAAAAAAAGAAAGTAATACTCTTCGCACATCACCTGGAGTCCTCAGCTGCTCAGCCGGGAACAGAATGTGTCCCAGCGTGGCAGGAAAGGACTTGAAGAGCCGCACTGACACTTTGACTCAATGCTTTCTTTGTCTCTTGCAGTTACTATGTCCTTTGAATTATTAACAAGGAGGCAGGTCTAATTCTTGAGAGCCTGGTTGGAAAACCTGGTCCTTAACATTATCTCACAAAGCTGTATCCTATGTTACTGAATTTTAAATATAAAGCAAAATAATTGAGTAGCCAGACAAAAAATGACCAAGTCACTTAAAAGGGAGAAAACTTATGTTGGTCTCAGAATTCTCCACGGCTACCTTCTAGGTCAAAGGACGGTAGAGAAATATCTATACAAAGCAAAGGAAATAAAATATGTCAGAAATTTTATATCCAGTAAGACTGTTCTTCAAATAAAAAGTCTAAAGGCAAACAGTTTTGAAAAAAATGTGACATTTGGGAAATATCATTTCTCGCCTTTATGAGAAAATGACTGGAGGACAATACTCAGGCAACCTAGTGATGACAAAAAGGATCAGTGCTGAGTGTTGAGTATATTTCCTGAAGAGCTAAGATGAAAACAATGTGGCAAAACAGAACATACATATGAAAAGCTTTGGTAAGGTAGAAATGATGTCACTAACAAAAAAAATCAGAGGAGGAAGGCAGAAAAAGATGGAAAATATAGTTAATTTGCTGCTGCCTCATTTGCAGTAGTTGGGTATTAAAGAACATTATTTTAAGCAGATATAGCAAATAATAGAAAATAAAGGCTGGGCACAGTGACTCATGCCTGTAATCCCAGCACTTTGGGAGGCTGAGATGGGCAGATTATTTGGGGTCAGGAGTTCGAGACCAGCCTGACCGAAATGGTGAAACCCCATCTCTATTAAAAAGACAACAACAGCAACAACAACAAAAAACCCACAAAAACCAAAACTAGCTGGGTGTGGTGGTTCACGCCTGTAATCTCAGCTACTTGGGAGGCTGAGGCAGGAGAATTGCTTGAACTTGGGAGGTGAGATCACGCCACTGCATTCTAGCCTGGGCGACAGAGTGAGACTCCATCTCAAAAGAAAATAAAGAAAGAAAGGAAAGAAAAGAAGTATATTTAACAGAAGCAAAGGTAAATACCAACTTGATTTTATTTAAACAACTTGTAGATCAAAGACGAAATACAGTCCCAAATCATAGAACGAATAGAAAACAACATAATAAAGATACTGCATATCAGAAGTTATGATATGCCACTAAAATGCTCGGAGAAAAATGCGTTAATCTAAATTTTAATTTAATTAACAATTAAGAATTTAAAAGGAATTAAACTAACTCAAAAAGTTAGGCAAGAAGCAACAAAATAAATGGAATTAAATCATAAGAAATTTTAAAAGCTGAAATTAATTACCTAGAAAACCCAAACAGCAGACCTACAAAATAAGTCCAAAAGATGGCTTTTT
>NW_016804646.1:3719986-3723549 GCF_001698545.2 Rhinopithecus bieti
TCATGATCCGCCCGTCTCGGCCTCCCAAAGTGCTGGGATTACAGGCTTGAGCCACCGCGCCCGGCCAAAAGATGGCTTTTAAAAGACAAAAATGTAGTGAAATACATGAGCCAATATCTAACTTAATCAAGAAATAAAATGGAGAATGTGAAAACAGGAAATATCAAGGGGGAAGGAAAGTCACAGAAAATTGAGAAGTAAAAGGACATGAGTTTGTTTAACTCTGTGCAAATACGTCTGAAATTTGGATAGATTGAAAAAATTTTTAGGAAAATGTCATTAGTCACAACTGAGCCCTGAAGAGGCGGAAAATCTAAAAACTCTTATTTCTATGGGAAAATACAGAAGGCTATCAAAGCTATTCTTGTCCAATCAAAAGAAAAGGTCACCAGGTCCAGACATGAGAACACCACAAATTAAGTGCTTTTCTAGAGCGTAGGGTAAAAACCAACCAAACAACAACAACAAAAACACTTTAAGATTTTTTTCTCTGGAGGAAGTATCACATTGATACTGAAAGACAAACATTTTAGAGAACAAACAACAACAAACTAATGTCACTTATGAAATCCTTAAACTGAATATTAGCAAAATAAATCCAGCCACATATCAAAAGAATGATGCGTCACTACCAAATGTTTGTTTCAGAAATGTAAGGATGATTCATTATTATGAATTCTATTCATATATTTTATCGTATTAAGGATATAAGTAAAAGCTATTATGATCATTTCCATGGATGTTGATGCAGCACTGGACAATATTTAACAATCATCATTGATATACACAAAATACAAGGAGTGAAATACTGCCTTTCTAAGTTAAAATAGATCTATCTCAGTCCAAAAGCCAGCACCCTGCTTCGTGGAGACATGTCATAAACATGCTCAGTAAAGTTCTACCCTCACCATTGTCTTCACTGTTATTTAACATTACACTGTAAAAAATAGTCAATGCTATTACAAGAAAAAGAAATTTGTAAAAAACTTGGGAAGGAGAAGGTAATATAGTCACATTTAGGAGGATGTACATTTTCTAGAATTTACACCTGGAAAACCTAAGAATTAACTGAATAAACAAACAAATTAAGTAAGGTAGTGGAGTTGTACATTAATACACAGGCTGGGCATGGTGGCTCACGCCTGTAATCCCAGCACTTTGGGAGGCCGAGGCGGGCAGATCATGAGGTCAGGAGTTCAAGACCAGCCTGACCAACATGGTGAAACCCCTCTCTACTAAAAATACAAAAATTAGCTGGGCATGGTGGCACACGCCTGTAGTCCCAGCTATTTGGGAGGCTGAGGCAGGAGAATCACTTAAACCTGGGAGGTGGAGGTTGCAGTGAGCCAAGATTGTGCCACTTCTCTCTAGCCTGGGTGAGAGAGCAAGACTCCATCTTGGAAAAAAGAAAAGAAAAGAAAAGAAAATGAATACACAGACTTCAATAGTTTTTATATGACCTATATGAAGAAAACTTTAAAACACAGTTGACAGGCCTGTAAGACAGGAGCAAGTGGAAAGTCACATCATGTCTGGGATCAGGGAAACTGAGCATTACAAAGATAGCAATTCTACTTCAGTTAATTTTTAAATTTAAAGAGATTCCAACAGAAATACCAGGTTTTTAATTGTAATTAGACATACCGGTCTCAAACTTCGTATGTGAAAATACATAAGCAACAGTTGCCAGGACCATTGCTTAAAAGACCAGTAATTGATGTGTGGAGTGGCTAAGAACTACCAGATATTAAAATATGCAGGCAAACACACATACAGGGATTTAACTGATATAAATGCATCATCTCAAACCAATAGGTAAAACATGAACTATTTAATAAGTGATGTTGGGATACCTGATGTTATGATTTGGATTCATACCTGACACCTTGCATTAGGATAATTCCAAATGAATTTAAATATAAAAGTAAAGTCACAAAAGATCAAGGCAAGTCCATTTATAAACATGAATTGGGAAGGCCCATCAAACTGTGGCTCAATTTCCAGAAGCAATGAAAAAAAAAAGATTCATTCAAACCTGTGATGGTTCATATTGAGTGTCAACTTGATCGGATTGAAGGATGCAAAGTATTGTTCCTGGGTGTGTTTGTGAGGGTGTTGCCAAAGGAGATGAGGAGAGGCAGACCCACTCTCACCTCTGGGTGGGCACCATATCTAATCAGCTTCCAGCACAGCCAGAACAAAAGCAGGTAGAAGAATGTGAACAGACTAGACTGGCTGAGTCTTCCGGCCTTCATCTTTCTCCCGTGCTGGAAGCTTCCTGCCCTAGAACATCAGACCCCAAGTTCTTCAGCTTTGGGACTCTTGGACCTTCAACCACAGAATGAAGGCTGCACTGTCAGCTTCCCTACTTTTGAGGTTTTGGGGCTCGAACTGGCTTCCTTGCTCTTCAGCTTGCAGACACGTCCTATTGTGGGGCCTTACCTTGTAATCGTGTGAGTGAATACTCCTTAATAAACTCCCCTTCATATATTCATCTATCCTATTAGTTCTGTCCCTCTAGAGAACTCTGATTAATACACAACCAATTCAGAAGTTTGCTACCATTTTCTATTGGGGAAGATTTAGGGAAATTGTCACTATCATAGCATTGGTGTTTTATTTTTATTTGTGGTGATTTTGACAGAATCTTTTCATTTTTATGTAATCAAACCTATCTTTTCCTTTGGATTTCTTTCTTTATGTTATATTTGCCCGTATTATATTTGGGCTTTAAAAAAATGGTTTCAGGCTGAGTGTGGTGGCTCAGGCCTGTAATCCTGGCACTTTGGGAGGCAAGGAGGGAGGACTGATTGAGCCCAGGAGTTTGAGACCAGCCTGGGCAATATGGTAAGATCCCTTCATACAAGAAATAAAAAAATTAGTTGGGCATGGTAGCATGCACCTTTAGTCCCAGCTACTTGAGAGGCTTGAGATGGGAGGATCCCTTGATCCCAGGAGTTTGAGACGGCAGTGAGCTATGATTGCGCCACTGCACTCCAGCCTGGCAACAAAATGAGACCTTGTCACTAAAATTAAAAAAAAAAAAATTTCATTTTATGTTTTACATTTAATTTGTTAAGTAAGCCATATGTATTTTTAAGTTTTGGTGATGATGTGAGACAGGTCCTAATAATTTAAAAAATATTTTTTCCACAGGGAGTTAGCCTGCCGACCTAGATCTCCCATAAGATGATCTTTTATTTTCCCACTGAATTGAAATGCTCGCTTTATAAAATATTAAATACTTTAAAATTATTCTTGGATTTATTTCTGTTATACTGATCTGTCTATGCTATTGTTGGGGCCACACATTTTTAATTACTATTGTTTTAAATTTATCTTAATATCTGGTGGAGGAAATGCCTGTTCTCTCACTTTCTCTCTCTCTCTCCTCTTTCTTTCTCTCTCCTCTTTCTCTCTCCTTTCTTTCTTTCTTTCTTTCTTTCTTTCTTTCTTTCTTTCTTTCTTTCTTCCTTTTTTTCTTTCTTTCTTCCTTTCTTTCTTTTTCTTTCCCTCCCTCCCTCCTTTCCTTCCTTCCTTCCTCCCTTCCCTTCCCTTCCCTT
>NW_016804646.1:3723882-3745407 GCF_001698545.2 Rhinopithecus bieti
CTTCCCTTTCCTTCCTTCCTTCCTTCCTTCCTTCCTTCCTTCCTTCCTTCCTTCCTTCCTCTCTCTCTGTCTCTCTCTCTCTCTCTCTTGTTTTCCCCCTCAGTGGTTTTCTCACCCATTTTTTCTTTCATACGGATACTTGCATCACTTTTTTAAAGATCCATAAAAGCCTCCCATTGGCTCCCTAACTTGGTGGGGTGGGACATTTTTACCATACTGAATTGTAACAGTTGAGGTTTTTGCTCACAAGAAGTGAAAACTAACTTCAGATAACCGGAACATAAAGAGAACATCCTGGAAAGGTAGGAGGTAGTGAACAGAATCAAAGAAAAATGTGAAGAACCAGGTCTCAGAAAGAGGCAGGAATTTGGGAAGCTCCATGGACACAGGTGGCATGACGTAGGTGCTATCTACAGAACCCATCAACCAGAAGAATCATCTCCAAACATTTTCAGCCCTTTGACCCTCAGTCAAGCTTCAAGTCCCCAGGCAGAGCCCAACTGGCCTAAGTTGGGCCAAATGCTCACCTCTTGGCCAGGGATGGGAAGGGCTCCTTGGCAGGTCCACCCCACTGAGACTGTAAAGAGAAACTAAGCATGTGTTACCAGATGCTGGATGGGCAAAACCAGCAATGTGAGTCCTTCCAGCCAGGAGGATGTGTGCCTCCATTTGTTCCAATCTTTTGTATCTTTCTCAGATGGTTTCTTTCATAGAGGTCTTGCAGATGTCTTACTAAGTTTACTTGGAGGAGTTACACAGTTCCGGTTGATATTCTCAATAGGATCTTTTAAAAACTGACATTTCCAATTGGCTGTTGCTAGGATTTGAGACAATATCAGTAAATATTTTAATTCATTTGACAGATGAGAAGGCTGTTATAGAAAGTTGCACGTAGTTTGAAAAATTGATAATTGCAAACTTAGGAAGAAGTCGGAAGCACATCATTCTGGTGTTTCTGCCCAGGCCAGCAGCGCATGTTAGAGTCCACGGTTAAGGAGAAACACGGAGCAAGAAGGAAGCTACGGGGAGTCACTCAAAGAAAGAAAAACATGATAGCGATCCAAATTGAATTTCCTGCTTTTCAAGGAGGCATGGATAAAAATAAAACACAAATGAATATTACATAAAAGCAGGCAAAACCATGACCTGGAAAGATTTAGAATGAAATTAGCAGATATGATGTTATAACTGATAGAACCATAAAACAATTGAAAAAGAAAGTAAAGATTTGGCTGTCGGAAAAAGTATGAACAGTAAACTGACTGTTCAGTGCTTTCTTATGAAAGAAAAAAAGCTAATATTCCTACTATAGTGTCAGAAATGTGAAATAATAAATTATATAACACCAGTAAAAGATTTTTATTTTTGAGATTTTAAACTGTGAGTTGTTTGGAAGCTTATATCCTACTATATTTCAACACTTTCAAAGTATCTATAATGTACTTTCGCTTTTCTGTTAAATTTTATTTATTTAAATTAATGTGCTGAATTTTTCTGGAAGCTAGCTAAGTTTGTTCTCTTTTAAATTACTTTAACATTTTCTAAAGCCACATATTGAAAATATCAACATCTTATCTGTTAGTTATAAATTCTTCTCAGAATTAAAAGTAACTCAGTAGTAAAAGTAACTCATTTGGGTGTTACTTTGTTTTATTTCTCAGACCTGGCAGTGCTGAAAAGCATGAGAAATATCAGAAAGTGAGTCATTGGGAGAGAAAGACTACATTTATTTTAAATTAATAATTTATTAGGGACTGTATGGGAGTTTCCTTGCTTAGTAAGCCTTTACTCACAGAGTAAATTGTTTAAATGTGACAGGGGATTTACATGATGTATTCTAAGAATAAACCATTTTATGACACCTTAGAATAGGTTAGAAGATCTGCCCATATACATAGAACTGATATGCAAAAATACTTTTTAATCTAACCTTTGAGGCAGGTCATCTGTAATGTCTCATTAATAAAATTTGACTTATAGTAGATACTTCAAAGAAACAAATGGTACTTTTTAAATGTTTGATGACTTAGACTCTTCATTAATTGAATGTAGCTTTTTGTAGAATTGGTGTGAAATATTATGGTCCCATTGGATATGACTGATCTTAAAAATACATTAGAAAACTATGACTTAGAAGCAGGCTGCCTTCTGTTCTCGTATGTTGGCTCATTTCTTGACCAAACAACTGCTGAATAGTAGGCACTTAGTAGGTAGTCAATCGTTTCTTGGCAAATGAATGAGCCAAGATAAATCATGCAGTTAGGAAGAGGCAGGGACGCCTCACTGATGGGACTGTGCTGACAGTGAAGCCCAAAGCTCATGGAAGAGTGTGGGGGTCATTTGTGGTCCCAGGGATGAAGAGTTCTGCCCACCCAGCACCACTGAGTGGCAGACCCCAATCTCCCAGGGTGAAAGCTTCAGGAACAGCTTAGTTTACGTGGCGCACTTTTCCATACAGTGACTTATCCTACAGTGACTTATCCGGAGTACTGCCTCAGCCTCGAACTCCTGGGGTCTTCAGCACCCTCTGCCTTTCTGTTTTCATGCCCCTGGCCCCTGGTTATCTGGTCAGACTCTGGGCACGCAGCTTTCTGTGTGACAGGCATGTTCCATGTTGAAGCTAAGCCATTTGATGAGGGGCTCACTGTAAATTTGGGCAAGAAGGAAGAATGTGCTCATAAAACTGGCACTGCCTGGAGAGAGGCAAGTTTCCCCAAATCTTGTGGTCATAGTCCAGAGCAGGAGCCTGACATCAATGGCTGGGGTATCGGCCCCAGCCTGGCTCTCCAGAGCAAAGCATCCATTTCTCTGAGCTTCCGGTTTCCTCATCTGTCAGATGAGGATCACGTAAGCAGTTCATTTGTGGGCTGTTTTGAAGACTGAGAGGTAATACATGCAAAACTCACAGAATGTTGTCTTGTACAGAGTAAATGATCAATAAATGTCAGCAAAAAAATCAAGAGAGGGAGGATAGATGAGCATGTGAGACTACAGAGTTGACAGAAAGCTCTCTTAGACCCAAGATCCTGGCCCCGTCTGGCTTCTCCCACACCTCTGTTCCACGCATTTCCTCAAAGTTCCATTCCTGTCCTGACAACACAGACCAGGAAATTCAGATTCACAGAAAACCAAAAATGTAATCTAAGTCCTCTTGCTGAACAGCAAGTCAGTGAAATTCTAAATGGATTCAAAATTACCCCTCCCCTCTATTTCATTAAACTCCTAAGCCACAGTCCATTTCCTCTTTACAAGATATCCTATTTACCAGTATTATTTACCTATAGTCTTTAAAATCCAAATCTGGTTTCTGATTTTATAGTATTTGTATCTGTTCAGAAAGAATAAAGAATGGACATTTCCACTTCCCATTTGCAAAGTTTGTAATGCATATTTCTAGCCATTTTGACAGCATAGGTAGAAAAAGTCACCAATAAGAATTTATTTTTATAATGGCTTTAACATATTTCCATCAAACACAACTACTAATTCAATTAAACACAAATGACATTTTAGGAATTGGTCTATTACTATTTGTCTCATGAGAAGATAACTGGAAAGTGTTGTTGACAGAATGAATTTAATGCTAAATAGTTGGAGATGCGCCAACATCCATTTAAATTTATGGATCAAATTATTATTTGCAGAAGTGAAATGTACAGTAGTCAAAATATTATATTAATTTTTGATTCGGAATTATGGTAAATGCTCAATATAAAAGTTTAGGTGTTTATTTTCTTTAATCACTAAAATAAAATTCTGATGTAATATTTAACCTTAATCATTAACATGTCAACTAGCTACTTAGAAATTAACTGCGGTTTTAAGGGAAAGTAGGAAAGTTGGTACTGCTGAAAGAAATTAAGGAATTTCTCTTCTTTAGCTTATTTCTAGAATGGAAATATTTAGAATTTAATAGGTGGGGCAATTTGGTTAATAATAACAATAATAATAACAACAGCTAACACTGTATGCTTATTATACATCAATGACTACTCTATGCGTATATATTAACTCATTTAATCCTCACAACAATCACTGAAGGTAGGAATTAATATTATCCTCACTTCATTCTGTGCTTGGAGACTGTATTTACCCACATTTCTTCTATTAAAACAAGTACCCATAGGCCCAAAGAGTGTCCTCCACCCCCTTCCCTGGAGGAGAAGGGAGCCCAGGCATTCCTGATGGGCACAGAGGGAACACCTGTCACTGTCAGCCTGTAGGCCTCCCTCATCCAGGGAAAAGGACGCGGACCAGAGAGGGCCCTGCACAGGTGATGCAGCCACTCAGGTCAGGACAGACAGGCAGCTTCCTGTAAGCGTATCAGGGTCGGAATCCCTATCATTAGTCAATAAATTATCTACAACACATTATCTTTAGAGTTCACTCATTCATACATGCCTGCATTCATTCGTTCACGCATGTGTCTATTCACCCAGCAAGAGTGGAAGCCGGCTCTTTACTATAAGCTGAAAATAGACAAATAAGATAGAGTACCAGTCCTCAAAGAACTTTTAGTTTAAAAGCAAATCATCCATCGCTAGGATCTATCACCATAAAATTATGATTCCTAGCTTACTAGTTTATCAGATTCGATAATGTCCCTTGGCTTGGGGCAGAGGCCATCCCTCCTAGGTAGTTCAGGGCTTTATCACTCCAGGCCTACATACCCGCAAAAGACTCGTTTCTTAACCTGTTTTTCTGCACGCAGTGGACAGATTGGTTTTGGCAAAGGCAGCTTCTTCCTTATCAATTTCAGGTGTTTAAAAGTTGGCAGCAATCCCTCCCTCCTAAGCCTAGAGGTCACCTGCAGTTTGTCCCCAACTCACTTTCACTCGCTATTTTCCAACTAGCGGAAGCTCTGCCCTCACCGTGGATACGCCCTGCAAATTGCCCTCTGCCTTTGCACCCACAGCTCCCCTCACCTCAGCTGTCCCAGGAATCTCTGTCTAGGCCCAGCCCAGATCTTGTTTCTGGGCAACTTTTCTCAACCACACCTGTGACCGCTCTGTCGCCCTTGAACGACTTCAGCTGGCACCTACTGTTTGCACAGGCCGAGGGCACACAGTGTCCCCTGCTGCTGGCCTGTTTTGTGCTCACACTTGGTCTCCAGCAGTGTGAATAGCCCAGAGCCGTGCGTAGAGCAGGGCACAGTGAATATGGAGCGACTCTGAGGGACGATGGAGCTCTGGAGGCTGGCGAGGTCTCCTCTGGATAAGCAGGAGATGCAGAAATTGTACTGTGAGATGGAAATCAGCCTTGCTCAGTGCAAAAACAAGCATTTCCTTTCACCAAAATCCTGGGAAGGAGAGATTCCAGAGGCCCAGCCTTATTTAATTACAACTCTGAATGATTTGACGTGAAAAGCTACATTCCCCGATGATCTAACAGTAGGAGTTGAGTTCTCGGCAATTTGAGTTTGCATATTGCACTGTCTGGATTCTGGGTATAAATTGGGGCGAGTTTCCTTCCCTTGACTCTCAACTCCCTCAAGTATAAAATAGGCTAAAGGCACATTGGCAGAGGCTGGGGAAATTAATTCAGATTGCTGCATTAAACAAGAAAAACACTTTGGAAATTACAAAATATTTACATCAACAAAAAAGCACAATAATGGTGTGTTAGTATTACAAACGAAGTCACAACCTGGCTTTCTCAGTGCTTTTTTTTTTTTAAAGTAATGTCAGCCTTCTTATTTATCCATGTTTGCAGTGCTCTTTATCTAAAAAATATGTAAATCCATTTGAATTAATTTCCTGTAATACCACACAAAACAATGATCATATTAGTACCATTCATAACATACTAATAACATTAACATAATTGCATTCAAATATAAAATTGCTAGGTAATAGGCTTTTCATAAATTGTTTCAATGAGAATGTGATTTTCAACCTGACTGTGGGTCTTTGGTTCCAGATATTGTCAGAAAAAAAATTCTGCCTCATGTGAGAGTTTCCCACAGTTTTTGCCTGCAGAGGAGGAACTATAAAGAGCTTTTGTGATCGAGAAGAGGAGGGTGTTCAATAGTCACATATTTCTGCACAGACTTGACCTTTCACTGTAGCTTTCTCCAGCACAGGGTATGGTGCTTGGCGCACAGTGTGTTCTGTACGTGCCGGCTCCGGGGACAGAAACACGGAGGCTGCGGCTGCCACGTGATCCTTAGGCCTCTGTACCAAGTCTGTGAGGGAAGCTCTTGTGAGCAAGCTAATGTTTCTTCCTTGAGTAGCGAGGTCAGTTAGCCTGTTCAAGTCCAGTTGGCTTACAGACAGTTGCAAAATTCTTTCCGGGCTCTCGGGATGGGAAGGGAAGGGTTCTCAGCCCCCTGGCATGATGACACGAGTCACGGGTTTGAAAGGCCTCGTGGGGCCTGGGGCTGTAAAATACCTGGCCCCAGTTATCAAGTTAAAACTCAGGGCCTTGAATCTAGTATATAAATTTATTTATTTTTCACAATTGCAGACAAATTTATATATTACCATTATTTTTGAGGGAGAGTCTTGTTCCGTTGCCCAGGCTGGCGTGCAGTGGTATGATCTTAGCTCACTGCAGCCTCAACCTCCTGGGCTCAACAGATCTCCCGCCTCAGCCTCCTGAGAAGCTGGGACTACCTGAGCATGCGCCACCACACTTGGCTAATTTTTAAAATTTTTACCAGGCTAGTCTCGAACTTCTGAGCTCAACTGATCCTCCCGCCTCAGCCTCCCAAAGTGCTAGGATTACAGGTGTGAGCCACTGCACCTGGCCTAAATTTATGTTTTGTGCAAGCCAGTGATCCTTGTGTTTCCTGATAAAAATGTGATGAAGTCAGAGACTGTTATAGAACCATGTGCCATGGGGCAAGTCTGTAATGAAATTCAGTACAGGGGAGGGAATAATTGGAAGGCCTATGGTCATGTCTGAGAATAGAGTTCAACCATAAATCATTCCCACAAGCGCATGTCAATTTGCGGCATATTATTAGATCCGAAGACAAAAAGGAGATCATGTTGTAACTGAGTGGATCAGAGTGATTCGCTTTGATCAGATATTCCAATCTTGCTGGATCATTCTAAAGCCACCCTGAATTTACACAGACATTTTCTTCCTACTTTGCTCAAAACACAAATATATATTCCCCACGCCTGTGATCCTCCCAGTGACCCTATGAGGTAGGCAGAGAACAACATAATCTCTGCCACTTAAATAAGCTAATTGCACTTGAAAGTACTTTTAGCACTTTTGAACACAAATAATATTCCAGGGCAGAGTTAGCTCCCCTTTCTTTCTCTGAAATTCAGAATGGTACAGCCAGGAATACTACGTAACATGACAGTGTGACAAACGAAAGACAAACAGCTAAAAGTCATGGGCCAGGGTCGTTTTTCCAGCATTTTCTGCTTTGCCCTCTCCTTTCATATAGTTTAGAATTTATTTTAGCATGCACAGAATACATTTCTATATATTGTGGTCACTTTTTCTCCACATTTCAGAAATAGCAGCAATATACAATATTGAACACAGAAGCTACTGATAAACACAAAAAAGGTTAATTAATTAATAGAGCTGTCCCACCGTATTCCTGGGGGATCGGTTCCAGGACCCCGAGTGATTCTAAAATCCACACATGCTCAAGTCCCTGATACTAAATGGTGCAGTATTTGCATATAACCCATGCACAACCTTCGGTATCCTTTAAATCATCTCTATATTACTTATCATATCTAATACAATGTAAGGCTATGTAAATAGTTGTTATACTTTATTGTTTAGGGAACAACGACAAGAAAAAATTCTGTATATGTTCAGTACAGGCATATTCCCCCCCCAAAATATTTCAGATCTGCATTTTGCCAAATTCACAGATGCGGAGCCCCGGGCCAGCAGAACTGGTCAGCAGGGCCGACCAGCAGGGCCGAGTGTCCTGCGAGTGCCTGGCTCAGAACAGCATAAGCACTGAGTCAAGGAGCTGATGGATTTGAAGGCTCATTCATTCAGAAGCTGAGAACTTTCTTTGGACCAAATTGCTGCTGGTGATAATGGGAGGCTGGCGAAGAGGGTATGAGGGAGAGTGAAAATTTCAGGACAGTGAAAATCGAGTGCCTCAGGGGGTGGGGAGCAAGGGGAGGGAGAGCATTAGGATAAATACCTAATGCATGCGGGGTTTAAAACCTAGATGACAGGTTGATGGGTGCAGCAAACCACCATGCACATGTCTACCTATGTAGCAAACCTGCACTGTCTGCACATGTATCCCAGAACTTAAAGTAAAATTTTAAAAAAAGAAGGAAAAGAAAATCCAGTGCCTGCCTGGCATGATGACGGGCAGTGAAGCTGAGGGCAGCAGAGGCAGAGGGCAGCTCCAGGCTCAGGAACATGGGGAGCCGGGAAGACAGAGGGAGGAGGGAAGGAGCTCTCCCGATGGGACTAACAACTGGAAAGCAACATTTGTATTGACGTCATGGCTGTTTTTGGAAGGATTCGAACCCTGCTTGGAATGGGGAGTTCTCCACCAGTACTGATGCTTTAAGTTTAAGTTTTTGCTAACGATGACAATGGATCCATTTCGATGCATTATTTAGATAGGTGATTTTCCATATTAAAAAAAAAAAAAGGTTCCTAGATTCTAATAGTATCTACCTTACCGACATGGTCCTGAGACCTTGGGAGAGGTGCAGCTGGCCAACACTCTGTGTCCCCACAGGGAACCGGCATGGAAGGGTTAAGCAGCAGTGTTCCCTGCCCAGAAGAAGCAGTGTTCTGTAGCAAGTATTTTAAATTCAGCTGATAGAGCGGGAGAGGAAGTTGGAGACAGGAAACCATCTCAGAACAGTGAGCGTTTAAATAACGAGGGCAGCGGATTGTCTTCTGTTTCTCAGCCATCCCAGCAGTATTCTTTCCCTGTCTCTACCCAGGGAAGACCACAGGATCCCACTCCCAGCCTCAGAAGACATTTGCATAACACATTTCCATTTGAAGGGAGCCCACAGATTGGCAACTCCCGAAACTTCAGCTAGGCACGGTTTTCTACAATAGCAATTAGGGACAGAAATAGAATAACAATAGGTGTAGAAATACAGTTGCTGAGCTGTGGGTAGATGAAGCAGAAAAATCTCTGCGTTTTAAAGCCTGAACTTTGAATAATTGCAGAGTTGGAGACTAACTGGCCTTTGTTCTTTGTGTACTGGCTCTGAAGCCTGGAAGAGAACAAACCAATTTGGACCAACGTGGGAGCTGAAGAGAGCTCCCTTCGCAGGAAGTGAAGCGGCCGGGTTGGCGTCAGACCAGGAGAGACCAAGGCAGAGCCCATCCCAGCGATCACTGAAGGACCTGCCGAGGCGCTGGCTGGTGGCCCACATGGCAGTGAGCAGAGCTCCAAGGAAGTGCTTGGGGACTGGACGATGCCGCAGGGAAAACCCCAGGAAGGGAAGTGGGATGAGAGCTGGAGTGAGATCTGGAGGCACCGAGGATAAGCCAGGGGCTGGGGCTTGGAGGGGCGGGATGGCCCTCATGTGCCCTGGGGCACCCTCATCAGGCCATCAGGAACACACAGGCACACACCCTCTTCCAACTCTGAAACCAGCACATCCTCAGAGGACGGGACCTCAGCCTGAAGCAGCTCCTCAGAGAATCCTGTTCTCCTTCCTCCATCAGCTCCACGGCCCACCCCTCATCCCTCAGCCTCTGGGGATGGAGGGGGACGGATGGGAGGTCTCCTACAGTCCTAGCCATCAACCCTGAGACCCAGCCTGGAGAGGGCAAGGAAAGGGCCTACAGATGGGGCAACATGGGAAAAGACCTGGGTGAGGGAACAGCTGGGAAGGCATATTGTAGAGAGATGAAGGCTAAGACATTACGGTCAGAAAGAAGGATATCAGAGCTTAATGTTTTGGGGTGAGGTCCTCCTGAGGTCCAAAGTGAGGCCGTGGGTCTGGGTGGCTGAAGTGATGCCCAAATGACCAGTAGAGCTGAAGAGGTCAAGGAAGAATCCAGAGTTGTCTTCCATAAGGATACCAGGTCACCTCGGATGGTGAGAAACTGAGGCAGAAAGGAGGCTTCTGGGCCAGACGCTAGAATCAGAATGGTTCAGTGGCTGAAGAGGTCAGCAGGTGACACAAGTGAGAGGGACACAGGACGATACCACTAACTGGCCTGAATGTTAATGGAGCAATGATGTTCTACACGGTGAATGGGGATAATGGTTAGGAAGCGGCATTGGGGAGCACGGGCATTCCAGAAAAACCCTTTCCAATCTCTCCCCATAGCAGTTATTAGCCAGTCTTAGCGTAGAACATCATGTCTTCTCATGCTTTTGCTGAATGTTGTTAGTTGCTGGGTGTTGAGTCAGTGTGGCATATTGAAAGGAGCACTGGGTTGGGATCAGGACTCCTGAATTTAAGTTCTGTCTCTGCCTGTCTTGGTTGCTTAGATGACCTTATGTAAATTCCTATTCTTGTCAGTATCAGCTTCCTCATTTGTAAAAATGGTTCTAATAATGCTGCCCCGTGACCATCGATGTGGAGCCGACTTATGAACTGCAAAATCTGACACAGTCTACCAGTTTGTGTTGTTAGTTCCTCGGGGACAAGAACTATTCAGAACCACACCAAAGCATTAGTGATTATTAGAGGCATTTCATCAATACATGTTTATCATAATGATGTTGATACTGAAAGCTAGTGCTTTTACCAGAAGTGTTAATAAGAATTATTGGTTGCCAGTTCTCCGAGACCCTCTCCCAAGGTGTATAGTTCTTACAAACATTATAATATGAGAATATTGATTTTAATGAGGATGTCACCTAAATCAAGCAGATCCCTAATCATAAAAATAAACAAAGAAATGCAAAAAATAACACCCTGAAATCTTGCTTTAAGCCCATCTAAAGGAATTTGCTGGGAGGTTTATTCCACAGTGCAAGAAATTCAACATGAGAGCATACACTGATAAGGTATACAATGTTAATGGGTTAAATTAAAATAAATGACATGTCTAAAAGACAACTGATAACACTTAATAAGGCTCCAAAAATATTAAAATATTAGGAATAGAGTCTATTTTTTCTACCATGATAAAAAGTTGTAGAAAATAAAAGCCCATATTGTGCTTAATGGACAGACGAAGTAAATTCTGTTTAAAAACTGGAACAAGAATGATTCCTTAATAGTGTTCTGAAAACTCTAGTTAATGCAATGAGACATAAAAAAATAAAGAGGTATAATAATGGGAAGAGAGAAAAGATAATTATTTGTGCTTAATATAATGGAAAACCAGAATGTGCAGAGGGATCAGCAGAAATAATAATATTTAATAAAATGATTCAATAAAGTACTAGATCTAAAATAAGCATATCCAAATTAATAGTCTTGTTAATTATTAGTTGGCACCAGTTGTTGTAATAAAAATATAACTCCTGTCTGTGATATGAACCCCTTTTTCACAGGAGACCCTTGGCAATAAATCTATTAAGGCATGTGTCCTAGTCATTAAAAAAGTTAAAAAATATTTAAAAGATAATAAAAGACCTGAATTAGTTGACATCAATCAATCTGTCTGTTCATACGCTTACATATATACAGTATTCCTGATGGAGAAGACAAAATATTGTCTCAAGCAAATTAATAGATTTATATAATCCAACTAAGAAAAGGAAGAAGGGGATTAACTCTGAGATATTTAAAAACAGAGAGAAACAGCCATGAACGTAGTTTGATAGTTGTAAAAAAAATACCAATTTCAATGAGCAGAACTGACTAAGGGATCAGAATCCACCTTTTGAATAACAACTCCTTCTATGTCTTACAAAATTAGTCTCATGGAACTATTACTTATACCACCACTGACTTGTTCAACCTGCTGCTGCCTGTTGCCTGGATAACTGGGATAGTCTTTCCTAACTGGGCTCTCTGCTGCTGCCTGAATCCCCTTACCCTTATCCATACAGCCCACAGAATGATCCCTTTAACACAGATCATTGCCCTGTTGTGTTCAAAGACCCTTCCCACATGTACGGGGTTGTGTCTCCCCAAAAGATGTGCCCCACTGCTAACCTGTCTATCTGTGAGTGCGCCCTTATTCGGAAATAAGGTTTTTGCAGATGTTCTTAAGGATCTTGGTAGAAGAACATCCTAGATTTAGTTAGAGTGGGCCCTAAATCCAATGACTTGTGTCCTTATAAGAGACAGATAGGCAGAGATGCCGAGACACAGACAAGAAAAGAGCACGGGAAGATGGCGGCAGAGAGCGCAGTGATGTGTCTACAAGCCACGGAACACCAAAGGTCGCCTGCAACTGCCAGGATCCAGGGTTCCCTGCCAGAGGCAGGGAATGGAGTCTCCCTCAGAGCCTCTCGAAGAAACCGGCATGGCCAACACCTTGATTTTGGACTTCTGGCCTCCGCAACTGTGAGAGGGTTAAGTATCCGTTTCTTCAAGCCACTAAGTTGTGGTCATTAGTTACAGCATCCCTAGGACATGGATCTCCCGTTGCACTCAGGGTCACTGTCAATGTCCTCACAGTGAAGTCTCTACATGAACTGCCGCTACTTCCCCGGTCCCCGCCTACCACTCCCTGCCTTCACTTGGGCACTGGCCTCCTTCAAGGCACCAACGTGCCCCTTCTTGGGGCCTTTGCATGTGCTTTCTGTGGGCTGGAATGTTTTCATCATGGATCCATCATCCCTGGGGGTCTTTGTCAATATCCCCTTCTTGGTAAGGCCTTCCCTGACCACCTGGCTTTAGCCTGCACCTCACCACTTGGCTGGAATTTTCTATTCCTCTTCTTTGTTTTATTTTTCTTTATGGAATGTATCACCATGGGATAGATTATAGTTTATTTATTTCCTTGTTTATCTTGTCTCCTCCAATGAGAATGCTCTGTAAGTGCAGATGACAGCCAAGCTCTTCACTGTTGCATCTTCAGCACCCAGAATAGTGCCCCGCACGTGGTGGGGACTCAGCACGTGTTTGTCAAGCTAATGCAAATAGACTGAACTGTGAGTCAGAATGGAATGTATAATAAAACAAGCGGTATAAAGCGGTGGGGGAGGATTAATAGCTGATTTTGAGATACAGCACATTAGAGAAGAATGAATTTTAGATACACATCCTATCCTGTGAACTAAAAGAAAATTAAAGTCAAATATGTTTAAAATTCATAGAAAATTAGCAGAAAGTAGAATAGTACCTGAGCCTCTGGAAGGATAACAACTTTCAAAGAGTGAAAGCGATTGGGGAAGTTATAAAGCTAATAGTGATACATTCTGTGGTTTAAAAATTTTGTACCATTTGTGTCCCCTTGCTTCCAGTAAGAATCAGGGGCTGGACATGGTGGCTCACACCTGTAAACCCAGCACTTTGGGAGGCTGAGGCTGGTGGATCACTTGAGGCCAGGAGTTTGAGACCAACCTAGACAACATGGTGAAACCCCATCTCTACTAAAAATACCAAAATTAGCCAGGTGTGGTGGTACAGGCTTACAGTCCCAGCTACTCAGGAGGCTAAGACATGAGAGTTGCTTGAACCTGGGAGGCAGAGGTTACAGTGAGCTGAGATCGCGCCATTGCACGCTAGCCTGAGTGACAGAGCAAGGCTCTGTCTCAAAAAAAAAAAAAAAACAAAACAAAAAAACAAGAAGAAGAAGAAAAAGAATCAGGACCGGTTGTTGCTGGAAATAGTTCCCAGGTGACTGGGATGCCCCCAAGGCCCAGGTCTCTCTTTCTCCCTGGCTGCCCATCTGCTGACCATGCCTGGCCACCTGCCATCCTACTTGACCCTCAGACGTAGCCTGTACTCTTGCTCCATGCACAGACCTCCTCTTGGCCTGCAGGACAGCATCCAGTTGCCTCTACGCAAACACCTGAGTGGCTGCTGCCTGTCAGTCACCTCCTGGACATTGAAGGTACCTGGATTCAGGTCACCTGCCTGCCTGCCTGGAAATCCTTGCAGTACCCCGTGACACCAAGACTGGCCAGGTTGGTCTCTCAGGCTGGTCCTGGGCTTGGGGACTTACATTGCAGTTTCTTCTTCCTCTTTATTTGGGCTCTCCTTTCCTGAGCCTCCCAAGCGACACCAACAATTCTATTTAGATAGCACAGAACTCTGCAGCCGAGCAAAATCCAGTTGTAGAGAGAGGTGCTATTCTAGATGGATGTTGCCATCGACATTGGGTCCCCCTTGTTCTCTGGTTGATGATGAGTCTAAGTCCAGGTTAACTTACTAACTTCTCAGGACAACACGTTGTTTCTTATGTGCTGCGTGAGCCTCGGTTTCACGTGTAAGGGAGAACCTGATGTAGAAAGCCCGTGGCTTGTGTAATTAAATAGTTGATTAGAAAAAGAAGGTGTTAAGATAATGAGGAGGCACCAGGAAAAGAGTGAGGCTGAAGATCATCTCTGCTGTTATAGCCCATGCTTTAAAAACACCAGCACAGTGCAGGCCAAGCCCAGTGGTGCAGCTGTAACTGTTTTTCTTCCTTCAAATCCTGTTGGCCTATGGGGTGCACCAGAGAAGGGAGTTGGGAGGGGGCACCTCCCAGGCAGAGTGGCAATGGTTCTGCCCTGCCGCACGGGCAGGGATCCAGAACAGCCTCGAGGCTGTTATCTCCCCTTGATCAATTACGGGTAACACATGGCTTACTTGGAACCCTTGTTTACCTCACCTCATCCTGGACAGTGACCTTAAAGGGGAGAGCAAACTACATTTCTGAGGCCATCTGAGCCCACTCACGAGCTGAAGAACCCAGACTATGTGCTGACAGGAGGGCTCTGGTCCTGGTTCACAATTGCTTTGTCTATTACTTGCAGCAAAACACGTAACAATGGATCTGTTTGTTGGGATTGTTTTCGGGTGGAATTTAAAGTCCTACTTCAATGGGGCCTCATGTTTTTTAGTGCTGTGCCTCTTCCCTAAAGTGAGAAACAATTTCAGAGTCGCCCTTCCCATCCTCCTCCCCCTTCATCAGCGCATTTCTCTTTCAGGCACATATTTTTTGCCATTCATGGGGCTTCAGACTCTTGCGATCCACAGAAAATTTCTTCCAGAGCAGCTGCCTAAAAAAATCAGATGTCAGTTTTAAGATCAGACGTATTACGTGATGAATGAGGTTTTCTAAAAACGCTGTTGCATTTTAAGTTGGCTCAGACCGATGTTGAAATTGCTGCTGTCCCGATGCCCAAGATGCAGAGGCAGGGCTGGCCCTGGTGGTAGCAGGAGAAGCGACTGGCCCTCCGCTTCTGCCCTCTGCTATACACCCATCCCTTTCTCCTGGATCCTTCCTTGAATCCGAGGCTTCCAGTGAGCTTGGGGTGCCACTGCAGCCGTCCACCTTGGCTCCCCATCAGGGGTCTCCAGGAACACTGAGCCCTTCCCTCTCAGAACTGGGAGCCCTGCTCCAGCTGCACTCAGTGAGTGCAGGGCTGGGGGCACGTCCTTTGGAGGAGCAGGTCAACTCGGAAACGTGTGCCCCAAGAATGATTATCCAAGAGTAGAATTTCAGGCTCACGGAGGCTGAAATCTTCCCTGGTGAGGGAAAATAGTTTTGTGTGGCTTAATCTCTTCTAATATTACTCTGATCCTGATAACGTGCATTATATTTACAAATTGACATCCAGTTTTTGGGCCAGGTGATGGGGAACATTCTAGGGCAGATTTGACCACCACCTCACTAAGCAACCTCACACAAGATGGCTAAATTCTTTGGGCCTCAGTCTCCTCTCCTGTAAAATAAGAGGGTTTAGATAGACAATCTCCAATTTCCCTCCTACCCCTAAAATAAATTTTAGACAGATAGACATTTAGACATGGTTCTGAAACTTTAAAAAGTTTAATTTGTTCTGAAACTTTAAAATGCCTTTGGATTCCAAGCAATTTGATTTTATTAATGGAATTCTATTTCTCAGAAATATCACAAGAGCTCTATTCTCTCTCTCTCTCTCTCTCTCTCACTCACTCTGTCACCCAGGCTGGAGTACAGTGGTGTGATCTCCCCTCACTGCAACCTCTGCCTCCTGGGTTCAAATGATTCTCCTGCTTCAGCCTCCCGAATAGTTGGGATTACAGGAACACACCACCATGCCTGGCTAACTTTTGTATTTTACTTAGTAGAGACGGGGTTTCACCACGTTGGCCAGGCTGGTCTCGACCTCCTGGCCTCAAGTGATCTGCCTGCCTCAGCCTCCCAAAGTGCTGGGATTACAGATGCGAACCACCATGCCTGGCCAGATTTCCTGATTTCTTTAGCATCTTCTTTCTTTGTAGTTCTTGACATCTGAATAGGTCAAACCAGCAATGGAGAAGAAACACGCACATACACAGTCACAGGACATGATTCTTAGAATTTGCTTACTTTTCATTTCAAAGCTCACTCACCATCTCCTTTGTGACCCAGCCTGAAGTTCTAAGCGACTGCACGAGAGTATAATGTAGTCACTACATGTTATATATTTTGTCTTTTCTTCTGTTAGGAATCAGACCCTTTTCCAATTAAATCTGCCTCTTGCCAACACGTTAAAAGCGTCTGTGTGAATGTGTGAGGAAAACACTGGTGAGGTGTCCATTAGGAGATAAACCAGTTGACAAACTGAAAGACGGAGCATCTAGTTCGCAATCCCTAAGCCAAACCTTGGGAGTGGAAAGATGACCATCATGGACTCTGCGTGGTGAGCACTGCCCGGGAGCACCAGCCCTCTGGCCTTCACAGCGGGGCTCTCATCAGCACTCACCTCAAGTGTCACCTCCTCAGTGAGAGCCACGGGGGGACCCAGCCTTCTCCAGCCCCTGCCTGGACTGGATTCTCTTCCTAGCAGTTACCACCCCAGAATCACCTGTGCAGTGATGTGTTTCCCTGCTGACGTCACTCCCCTGCTGCTCGGCTAAACTCCACGAAGGCAGGGCCTGCGTCTGCCTTGTCCGGAGATGATGGCCTAGGAACGAAGGGCCGGCGCTGGCCGAGTGTCAGCGATCCTCGGGGAATATTCGCTGGGTGCAGAAGGCGTGCTCACAGCAGCAGGGGCTGCGGCCCTCACACGCGCCAGGCCTGTCTCTTGACTCTGCTTCCTCCTCTGTGAGATGTGGCGCACCTGTCTTGTGGGGTTATTGCGAGGCAGGCAGGAAACGCACGTGGGAGCGCTTTGTGGTATGAAGAAGCAACACAAAAGGCAACACTGATTACCAGACAGCTCAGGAGGATTTACTGTGCAGAGACACTGTGCTTAGCTGTGGCTTAGACCAGGTATATAGGTGCCTTGTCTCCTCCAACCTTCATCCGTTACATCGAGCCATATAATAGTCAGAGTTGATATTGTTATTATTATTCCATTTGAAGAACCATGGTAAGGTTAAGCAATTTACTCAAGGTCGCTCAGCTAGTAGATGAGAAAGACTCCAACTCAGGCCCCACTGCCCCCAGGAGTAGTAACTAACTATGATCGCAAGCCCATTGCTTACTTTCCAAAGGCTTTATCTCAGATGTCCTGGAAGTCTGAGCATCCTGGCATTTGTATTTTACATTGCATGCCAATCATGAGCTGCCACTTGGATTTCGTGCCCTCACTTCTCCTGTGGAGGTCCGAGCAGCGCAATACAGAATGGATCAGTAACAGGGATCTCTCATCCCTTCCGCTGTTGACCTCATGAGCTATGACCAAAGGAGAGGATGATTAATACACACTAAGAGTATTCCCAAAATATTAGCTAAAAATCAGGACACACAGAAAGCAAATGTTTCTGCCACTTAGGCTGCCAAAGGTTTTGACTGAATATTGGGAAACCAGTGTAAGACCCACTAAACACATAATGGTTGCATTCTGGGAAGTCCCCGACGTGTTCTCCACAGACTATTGAATGTGCAACGACCTCAAAAGTGCAGACATAAGGTTTCAGAAGTTCCCAATAAAGGCTTCATGATCCACTTCTTTTCCAATATGCATAATTTTATTTCTTTATTTAAATTTTATGATTATTAATACTTTATTTTTCAATAAGTTATGGGGAACAGGTGGTATTTGGTTACATGAGTAAATTCTTTAGTGGCGATTTGTGAGGATCTGATGCACACATCACCTGAGTAGTATACACTGCACCTGACGTGTATTCTTTCATTCCTGACCCCCTCCCACTCTTCCCCCTAAGTTCCCAAAGTCCATTGTGTCATTCTTATGCCTTTGTATCCTCATAGCTTAGCTCCCACATATCAGTGAGAACATATGATGTCTGGTTTTCCATTCCTGAGTTACTTTACTTATTCCATAGCATATATACATACAACAATTTCTTTATCCACTCATTGATTGATGGGCATTTGGGTTGGTTCCACAATTTTGCAATTGTGGATTGTGTTGCTGTAAACATAAATTGTGCTATAAAATAAATATAAATTGTGCTATAAACACAAACATAAATTGTGAATTGTGCTGCTGTAAACATGCTTGTGCAAGTATCTTTTTCAAATAGTGACCTTTTTTCCCTCTGGTTAGATACCAGTAGTGGGACTGCTGGGTCAAATGGTGGTTCTACTTCTAGTTCTTAAAGAAATACAGGGCATCCAAATTGGTAAAGAGGAAGTCAAGCTATCACTGTTTGCTGACAATATGGTCGTTTACCTTGAAAACCCTAAAGACTCCTCCAGAAAGCTCCTAGAACTGATAAAAGAATTCAGCAAAGTTTCCAATGTGCATAATTTTAAAAGATAGTAAAATACAATGCTTTCTCCCAACTCTGCAGAAGCAGAGTGGAGGAGCAGAACTCTGGGGCACGGGGCCCCTGAGCATTTCAGCTGCTAAGCAATTTATAGCCAAGCACTGTTCCAGTCTGTCTCATGACCAGGCAATCAGTGGGAAGGAAAAAAAATCTTCGGGTTTGTACTTCCTATTTTTCAATGGTTATGATGCAAATTCAATCTTACGGGCACATTTTGGTGGCACCATTAAGTGGGCAGTCTGTTGCTTTGCTGCCTCCGTTCTTATTTATCAGAATTTTGTGTTGCTTCATTAGATACCATTTCCAAAAATGGCACAACTGTTGTTTCCTGCAATGGACAATGTGATGATCAGAAAAATGTGTCTATCACCTTATGGCCACTTGGAAGAATGCCACCAACTATTCACAAGAGTGGCAGTCCTAGAGGATCATTCCAGAGAGTTTGCCGTGGGCATTCCCTGTGGTGGGAACCACAATGGGGAAGGAGTGTGTGTCATCTGGTCAGCCTTTGTATAAATACTTAGCCTCAGACTGGCCAGCTGGCGTCACTTCCCTTTTGAGAACAAAGGAGGATCCATGTTGGTTTGGCATTCCAATTTAAACAACAGCCTTTTCTGACTCAAACTTCAGTTTGCACTGAGAAGCCAACCCAGAAGCCGGTCACCACGGAGCCGGGTGCCCTGTCATCCAAGCAAACTCACACTTCACAGTCAACTTCTGCTGCTGGGAAACCACAGAAACTTTGCTGGTTGCTAAGTCTTCATGGCCTGGCATCCGACACCATCTCCACAGCACCCGGAGACCACTAGGTCCCACGGAATCTAATAACTCGCTTCAAACCAGCAATGTAAGCAAACCAGGAATGTAAGCAGGCACAGGAGGCAAGAGAGCTGGCTCCACTTCCGGCCCATGAGGATCCCCCTTCTGAAAGGCTCACGCCCTTAGTTAGAATTAACTTGTGACCTTTCAGTCATATTCATAACTTAAGGTTTGTACTGGTGATATGCACTTGCCAGCCAGCTATTAAATTTGTTTATTTAAATTGAATAAATGTAACAAGTGAATTTAATCATATTTAAAGGCTGAATAATGGGCACATTTTTAAAAAAATGGACAATTTCTGTATTTGAAAATGTATTAGTGTTTTCAGATCTTTTGAAATGATTAGCCATGCCATTTACATAATGTTGGAATGCAGTGAGAAATTTGAGTTTGAGGGCAACCTCCACTCTATAGGCAAAATAATATTGACCCAGAGACTTTGCATGCATCCTTATTTCAGTGTACAGGCCACTAGACATTATCAAAAAATGTTTCTCATTCTGTTATAGCTAAGAAAGCACTATACATTGAAAACTTAAGTGACTGACTTTCTACTGGTTTCATTAAGAACAAACCAGATTCTCAGCTTTGTCTTTTTCTTTGAGAAGGAGTCTCGTTCTCTCGCCCAGGCTGGAATACAGTGACGTGATCTCAGCTCACTGCAAGTTCTGCCTCCCAGGTTCAGGCCATTCTCCTGCCTCAGCCTCCCGAGTAGCTGGGACTACAGGCGCCCACCACCACACCTGGCTAATTTTTTTGTATTGTTTTTAGTAGAGACAGGGTTTCACCATGTTAGCCAGGATGGTCTCGATCTCCTGACCTCGTGATCTGCCCACCTCGGCCTCTGTCAATCTCGTCTTAAGTGGACAGAGGGTCATGCCCTTTTTCTAGAAGGGAGTACATATCGTTGTTTATTCAAGACTATTAGAACACCTAATAGTTGTTAGATGTCAAATAGAGTTTTGGATTAGATTTGGACTTCTGTTGGAAATTGAGAATTCTGTGGCTTAATAGGAAAGTCATTGCTATGCAGCACGTCACCCAGAGAAACCATCTGAAAACTTGGATCCAGAAAAGTATTCTGCTTCTCGGAATAGTGTATTTGCATTACACATAAATATTTCTATTGGGGAAAATATTAGAATAATTGAGGAATATGGTAGCAAAAAAATCTCTTTTTTTTTTACACAAAGTATGCACTCCCTGCTGGCCCCCCAAACCAACACTAGATATCTTGAAAGGGTGCTGAGCAATCCCCATACAATAAGCTTTTCAGTAAAGGATGATCATCTGGCTATGAACCACAAGAAATGCTACAAACAATAGCAATTACTAATGCATTCTTTGATTCTCAGCGACAGCTGAACGAAACAAAGAAGGGAATCTTTTTCTTGGAGGGCACATGATTGTGACAGGCTCCTCACCCCACCCATGCAACATTCAGCAACCTCTCTGCCTGGCACTGTGTGTTTCTTTTTTGCCATTCTCTATTTGCCCTTTGCAAAATATTGATGACACTTGTTGCCGTTCATTGGGGGCATGGAGGTAGCATTTTCTTGGAGATGTCTTTGCAGCATAGGAAAACTAATCTTTGACTTTACCTGGAAGTCTGTGGTGTTGCTGGAAGGAGAGGTTATATACTCCGTCAATATGCAGTTGTGTCTCTACCGTGCCAATGTTACACAAGTGTATCTTGCAAAGGACCCTGGTTTTAATATGTAAAATAAAAACCAACTTCACAGGGAAAAAGTAGAAAAGAATTTTTTAAATCTGATTGAAGTTGGGGGTAGGCGCTTTTAAGGGAAAGGGACAAATACCTGCTTGTTTACTGATGAGACGGGACAGTGGCGGGTAGACGGGGAAGTAGGAGGTTGAGTTAACAGCAGGCTTGCTGGTGTCTGTTAAAGATTGTTTGTTACGGAGGGGGATCCTAATAGAAATGACGGCAGCTTTGACCTGAGGCTCACTGAAGACTTTCCAGGAGTGCCTTTTTTTTTTTTTTTTTTTTTTTTTTTTTTTTTTTTTT
>NW_016804646.1:3745878-3799247 GCF_001698545.2 Rhinopithecus bieti
TGCTGGGATTACAGACGTGAGCCACCGCGCCTGGCCCAGGAGTGCTTTTTAAGTAATGCTTTTAAAACTAGAGCGTGCTCCTGGGACCTGATCAAACTGTGGTCAAAGGAAGGCTCAATATTGTTAGAAGCAGGTTCTGCTCAATACCAACTCCTGAATTTCACAATCTGTATGTGACAGAAGATCCATCATGATGATAATTTTGCATTTTAATTTTTAGAAGATAAAGTACACAATGCTAAAGTATATTGCAATTCTTAATATCTCTGAATGTTTTTAATAATAATAATACCTATTTTTATAGGTAAGTAAACTAAGACTGGTATCATAAACAAGGAGCAGAAATGAAGGACTTGATGGAAGCAAGTATACCAGGTTTAAGCTTTATCCCATATTTTTCTAAGGGAATAGGAAATATATGGAGGAACACCCACAGAAAGCACATAAGGAGTGCTCCTCCAGGGCTGTGGCAGGCCTGTGGCAGGTTGAGGGTTTCCAGCTACAGCAATTTGAGTGGACACATATTTACACCAGCATTTCTTTAATGCCTTATTTTCACTGAATTATGAAACTCTCCTTAATTCTTAGCAATAAATAATGCTGGCTATATTATTAGGTAAACCTTCTGGAATGGAATTAGGTAAACCTTCTCATTTCTTGGTTCAAGTAAGGATACCAGAGCACTCTATTCTTGGAGCGTATGAACTCAGCCCCTGAATGATCCCCCTTCATTATACTGCATTTTCTTTTGGGCCCTTGGCCATGATCAAAGAAACAGCCATTTGAAAAGGCCCACTGCATTTGCTTTACAAATACTGCTGAGGACATTGCCCTGTTACTGTGTGAAAGCTTGCTGGAGAACCTTCACTTAGAATTTTATCTTAGGAAGTCTTACTCTGTTAAAGCACAGTATATTTTCTGCTTTCCTACTTTCTCGTGATAGTGTAACTGACCACCTTGCTTTGGGATTTTTTTTTCCTGTATTTTTTTTCCTTGGTGCTAGGTTTTCTATTTTTGACTTTTATTGTATTCATTTTTGCTTAAAGCTGTTTCAAATCCTTTGTGAAAAAAAGGTGAAAAAATAAATATGTGTAAATGTTGAACAAGGATTGAGAAAAAGTGTATGTAAGCGATGGCTTCTAACGTCACATAATCATCAGAAATGCTTACTGAGCACCCCCTGGGCATGAGGCAGCTGACGCGGAGTGGGACAGAGCCCCTGTTCTCAGATGCTGCCTCTCTAGTTGGCAGAATCTTGCAGGTATTAAGCAAACGGCTATGTAAACATTACATCTTTCAGATGATGTAAATATTATGAGGAAGAACACAGAGTGAGGGGACAGAATGTGCCCAAGCCTGTAGGTCTGGATCACTTAGAAAGCCTTCATGTGGAGGTAGCATTTCAGCAGCAATCCAAACAAAAAGGAGAAAGGAGCCATGCGCAGAACCAGGATGAGAGTGTCCAGGCAGAAGAAGGAGCCGATGCAAAGGCCCTGAGGCAGCATCAAGCTTGGTGTGCTGGAAGAGCAGCAAGACCTCTGATGCAATTGGAGAATATCGAATAAGAAAGAGACGAGATGGGGTCAGGGAAATACCTAGGGTTAGGTGATGTTACGTCTTATATGCAAAGGTAAGGGCACTGACACTGATTCTAAGCGTCATGGAATATCACTGGAGGATGTTAAGCAAGGGAGTGACAAAATCCCATTGAACTTTGAGAAAGACCATTCTGGTAACGGAGTGGATGATGGGCTGTCCCGGAAGCAGAGGAACTTTTTAGAAGCTGTTGCAGCAATCCAGGCGAGAGGTAGAGGTGGAGGCGCTGAGGGGTGAGCAGATTCATGAAGACCGTGGAGTAGAGCAACGCTTTGCTGTTGCAGAATTTGGAGGTAGGAGGTAAAGGTGAAGGAATGAAGACTTCAAGGTAACTTTATGGTTCTTGGTAAATCATAGATAGTGGTCCCATTTAGTTAGGTGACTAGAGGCCTGAGTTGGGGCAGAAAAATGCCCAGAGACCGAGTCAAGAGTTGTCTTGAGCACCTTCAGTTTAAAAGGCCTACTGGACATCCAAGCACAGCGGCTGATTAGGAAGTCAGACACAGGAGTTAGAAGCTCAGAGTGTGTGGTGGGGAGAGGGGTGTCAAACGTGGGAGCCATCAGTGCAGAGACGGTGTTGACAACTGTGAGGCTGAATCTGAGATGGCCAAGGGAATGAACGCAGATAAACAGGAGAAGAGGACTGAGGCTGCATCTCTATGAACGCTGTGATTCATTCTGTTTCCTTAATGGCTGACTTACAACAAACCATACGAACACGTGGCTCTCCAAACCTGTCACGGAGATGCCTGCTCTGTGCAATTTTTTGAATGAACGAAGCCATATTTAGTGAGGGTCCTCCCTGATTAGTATTAAAAGTACCCCCAGTCTGATAATGTGCTAAATTATATTTGATTTTAGGCTATAATTATAATTCAGGCACAAAATTTGATGTTTCTGAAAAAGGGATAGTTTATAGAATCGATAGTTTCCAAGAGTAGTTTAATAGAATTAAGTTAAAAAGGGCCCCAAAAGTAGACTTTAAAAGATAAAGCCACAATAACCTATTACTAAATGTAAGTAGAACATCCTCGGGGAAGAACAACTTTCACAACTCCTTGTTTTACTTCGTTTGGAATTAATTACAAATAATTAAATGTGTGACATTCATATTATTTGTTGCAGAGTTTAGTCCGGGAAGCATAAACTGACTTAAAGTAAAGATTAGACTTTTACAAACAACGACGGTAGAAAATGGTAGCAAGACAAGGAGCAAGTCTGGACCTCTGCCCTTCTCTAACATGGAGGACAATTCTCTTCTTTGTCAATGGGTTACTAAAAAGAAAAGCATAACGGGGAATTACTTTTTCTCCATTGAAGTTTTCAGGAATTTCTTATAGCTCTGCAATTTTTTGTGGCTAAAATACTTTGTTTGCCAAGGTTAAAAGTCTCATGTTCCGGCACCATTATTGTTTAAAAAACACTTTCATTTTAGGGCTGCTCACTTTTATTCTCCCAAAAGCTTACATCAAAATGAAGAATTAGTTTAGCAACTGAATGAGTTGGTACTTTCAGAGGATAGACATATTGAGAAATGAAGCAATATTTCATGGAGTCCTAAATGAGATACTTAGAGCTCCCACAGTATGGGACTTCTGATCTCTGGGGCTTGGGTTCAGCCTCACAAGCTCTTGTGCTGATGGCATGGGGCCTTGTGGGAGGAAATGTGGTCAGTACTGGGCCTTTCTAAAATACAGAACACAGTGCATGACAAAGGGAGGCAGCTTATTCCCCTGAAAGAGGGGCTCTTAAATGATTTGTGCAATTGCAAGGCATGGCAGTGTATTTTCGGTGTCCAAAATGTGCACGTAAAGTGCACACATTAGGTCTCCTTGGCCCGACGTTACAGAAAATACTAGATGATTCAAGGGCAGATCCTCGATGAAGCTCACATAGAAACACATCATCAATCAGCTCCGCCCAAACCTAAGGCAACTGAAGAAATTAAGAAAGAGACTTCAGAAAGTTTTTCTTTTAGGAAAAAAAACCCTACTGAAAATGATTTAAATGAATGGTATGAAATAAACTGCTCTATATTGTCCTATAAAATGAAATGGAAACTATATTCCAGATTACGACACTCGGTTTTGTTGGAAATACCATCATATATGGCACTGAAATCATTCATCTTTGTGAATCACGGCATGAACACACAAAAGTGGCCAAAGACATGACAGACAAAATCTCTGTGTCAAATTAAAGACTACAAATGTAAGAATGCTTTGTCAGATGGCCACATATTAGTAAATGCTTGCTCAGTCTCTGCTTACTCCGTTTGACTACATTTCATGTTTGTACAGACATCATCAATCACGGACCCTGTTTATTTAACCAGGGTGAGATAGCTTCTCTAGCCTCAGTTACTAACCCTCAGCAGCTGGGCCTTGGAGACCCAGGTGGAATCTCTTTTGTTGGTTAAAACAAGGAGACAATGAAGACATTTGTTTCTCTTCTAAATTAGATAATAATAAAATTTCCTTCAGGTTACTGTTTCAGGGTTTCACTCAAGGTTTTTTAGACTCTAAGCATCTTTAGTTATTCAGCGGATGGACAGATAGGACCAGAACCTGGAGGAGAACACTGGGGTGGGTTAGGTGGTGACTAGGGACCCACAGAGGAGGAGCTGAGGGGTGGCCCCTGCTGTGTGTGTGGGTGTGTGGGTACATGTAGATGCCAATCAGCTACACAGTCTTGGAAATGAAAAGAGCCACTTCTGACACACACAGGAAGTGACTTGGGAGCTTGGAAATGTCCTTAATGGAAACCCCAAAAAGCTTGTTGGGGGTGCAGGCACATGCTTGGGTACCACTGTGCAACACAAACGCAGAGTGTACATGAACATTCACATGCTGGACACATTTCTACTGAAGGCGTAACTTGGTGCCAGGCACATGCCCCTCCCCTTTCCCCATGGAACTTCTGTCCTCAGTGACTGTGTGGCACTGTCAACAACAGCCAGCTGGGGGCCCAGAGAGACTTGGGTGTTCAAGACATTTGTTTAATAACAGGCCCACAGCTTCAGGACTCAGAGTGGAGTCAGTGACACCAGCCAGTGGTACATCACATAACCTATGACTCCTGGACCACGCCTTGCTTACAGACAGAAAAGTCCAGTGCGGGTCAGGACCATGGTTGGTCTCCCCAGGTTAATTTATTTATTCAAACAAATAATGGGCTGTTATGAAAAAATAACTAAAAATCACTTAATCAAGGAGGCACTGTATCTGTAGGGAAAAAGACAATTGTTTTCAGACTAAACTATCAGCAAAACAATACTCATTTCAACTGCATTTTGTAATTCATGACTGAAGCCCGTTTAAATGTTGGTTTAGATCTGGACTCATTTGGACACAAAAGAAATAATTCCCTGTGATATTTGGAGGCATCGTCTTCTTTTGAAGTAAAGTGAAAAATAAATTTTTTGCTTGGAGCCTGAAAACATTCATTGCTATAAATGACACAACTCGGTAATCTGTTAAGTATTCTAAAGGTGCTGCGGCTTGGTTTACGCATATTTAATTTTTCTAGTTACTTTATTCGCTGAATCCTTTGAGGCCAAAACATATTGGATGAGCAATCCTAATTTCCCCTATTTGTCAATGTTTGCTAAACCATAGGAAATTTGATATGATCACATCACCCTTCTGTGCCTGATGCTAGAAATGCTGTCTCTCACTTTTTGGCTCTTTTATTAGAAAAGACATTTCATATAACCAAAGAAAGATCATTGAGCCCTATAAATCAAGAGGAAAATGGTACAGTGATTGCAATCTCTCAGTCCAGGGCAGTTTCCAAAACGCATTTGAATTGTACTGAGGAATGCATGGAAAAGAAAATCAATGTTGCCCTATTTGATAATTTGCATTTGTTACATACACAACACACAGTGGCATTAATTAATAGAATAATGGTGCTCATCTATCTGTTAGTGATTTGCTTTTAGTGCAATTCATCAGATGATAATCATTTGCCTAAAATGCCGTGAGGAGATGGAAAATGGAATTTCGACTCAGCAGGTCCATAGGGCAAGAGAAAAGATCTTTGGTTGTGAATGAACCTAATTTAATTTTCTAATATTTGATCCCAAGTTTTCTGTTGCATGGATGAAATCAGTAACAAATTATAGCTCAATAAGTTTAAAAAATCTTTTTTTTTTTTTTCACAGCTTTGCCTCAGCTAACATCGTTGGTTTAAAAAAATTGTTTTAACTTGGATAAAAGCAATTAGGCAGTGACATGACTGTTTCTGAGTCTGAGCCCACCCTCATGTCTCCCCTTCACTTTCTTTTCTGCCAGATTTACTCACAAATGGGTATGAATGTTGGGAGTGCCAGATGGGGACTGGACTTGGCGTTAGAACGGATTCCTCTGTTCCAGCCCCAGCCTGTGCCCCTCCTTTGGGTTTACCGTGGCCTCTCATTCACCTGTTTTCCCCTTTCGCCTTCTACACACTTTGTGGTTCTCAACTGGTTGCCAGAAATCAACCTCCTACTTTCTCCATTGAAAAGCTATAAACATGTACCTCAACTCAGATCACCCCCCACATCTACCCAGACCAAACTGTAGAGTGACTCCCAGCTCTGTCCCCATCCCTAACCCTGCCTTTCCAGCTGCCAGCTCAGCCCTCCAGGTCCTTCTTCCGAAACTCTGGTCCCCAGGCATGTATCGTGTCAAAACAGTGCAGGGTATGAGGGCACCTGGAGCCCGGGCCACATCTCCCAAGAGGGCCAGGTCAGATGATCATGGAAGGGCCTGTGTATTACACACACACACCTGTTAAAAGCGAAATGACCAAAAGTTCAAGACTTAGCTTTGTAATTGAACCTGTCATCCTTTCTGCTTTTCTTGGTGTGTAAATCAAATAAAGACTTGAGGAGAAAAAAATGAGGTTTTGTTGAAAATATGTTAAGTGAACATTCGGATATTTTACTGATTTTTTTCCCCAATGACAGCATACCATAAATTTACATTAAACTGTTGCAGTGTGCAGGTTCAGCAGTACCTTTCACCTTTTTTCTTCCCCTCTCTCAGTTCATGAAATTTACATGGCATATAAAATCTTATTTTCACTAGAAAACATGCCTAAAATATCAAATACCAGTTTTCTGTAAAATTTACATTAAGAATTGGAGAAAGATTGGCAGTTAAATACATCACATAGACAGACTTGAGTTGCCTTTTGAGAAGAATTAGAAATTAGTAAGAATAGTCTGATTTTGGGGGGTAAAATTTCAAGCAGATGTTATGAGAAGTCTTTCTGGAACACGAGTGCTTTTATGATGCAGAAGCAGAAGGGCAAGACTCTTTGCTACGGGTGAGGAGGGAAGCCTGAGGCAGCCCTCGTTTACCTGAGCGGGGAGCCCGGTCAAGGCCACGCGGCAAACATGGGCAGAGCTGCGCTCTGGAGTGGACCACGTTCTCTCCACAGGGCAGAGCCCCGAGGGTGAGGACGGCACAGTCGGTTGTTGACTCCATGAAGCAGGAGTCTAGGGTTAATGACTCTATAGCTGAAGAGGCCCCACCACGTATGTGCCAAAATCCAAACAAAAGGGCAAACGAGATTCTTTGTGTTTCGTAGCATGAGATCTGAGTGAAAGTGAGAACGCAGTCCAAAGTGGGAGGGTAGGAGCCCTCTCCCAGCCAGGTGGTTGGGGAGGAGGGGACCAAGGAGGTGGGAGTCACCCCACAGCATGGCAGGCAAGGTGACCGTTTGACCCCGTGACCTCACCCTGTACTCACAGACTCCAACGCTCAACACCAAAAGCAGCTTTAAATAGTATAGATTTTATGGAAGTCTTCGTGAGGAGGGGAGTACAGAGCTTGTTTCTTAAACAGCCAAACTTTTCCTAAATCTTTAAACAAAATTTCTGCTTTTCCTTAAATTTTCTGTCCCCATCACAGCTTTCATATTCCATGGGTTTCTTTCTTAATGCACCCCTGAATCGTCCCTTGCACATCCCCTTGCCTCCTCCCAGACATCTCTCGCCAATGCCAGGCGTTAGCATCCCACCCACCCCACAGGCCTGGTGGAGGCACAGGTGTGGCACCAGGGAGCCACCGCCGTCTCCAAAGTAAAGCTCTGGGAACAGCATGCTTGTGAGCCAGGGTGAGAGGGTGTGTGTGTGTGTATGAGTAGGGATGGAGGTGTGAATGTGTGTATATGTGTGTGTAAGGGTCTGTAGAAGTAGGGGTGAGGGTGTGTGTATGTGTATGTGGGCATGGGGTGTGAGTGTGTGTGTATGTGTATGTGAGGATGGGGTGTGAGTGTGTGTATGTGTATGTGAGGAAGGGGTGTGAGGGTGTGTGTATGTGTATGTGAGGATGGGGTGTGAGTGTGTATGTGTATGTGAGGATGGGAGTGTGAGTGTGTTATGGATGGAAGTGTGACAGTGTGACAGTGTGAGTGTGTCAGAGTGTGTGTGTATGTTGGGGTGGGAGTGTGAGAGTGAGAGTGTGTGTGCATGTGAGTGTGTGTAGTGTAGAAGTAGGGGTGGGAGTGGGAGTGTGAATGTGTGCATGCGTGTGTAGGGGTGGGGTGTGAGTGTGTGTGTATGTGGGAGTGGGAGTGTGTGTGTAGGGGTGGGGGTGTGTGTATGTGTGAGTGTGAGTGTGTGTGTAGGGGTGGAGGTATGAGTGTGTGTGTATGTGGGAGTGGGAGTGTGTGTGTAGGGGTGGGGGTGTGTGTATGTGTGAGTGTGAGTGTGTGTGTAGGGGTGGAGGTATGAGTGTGTGTGTATGTGGGAGTGTGAGTGTGTGTGTAGGAGTGGGGGGGTGTGAGTGTGTGTGTAGGGGTGGAGGTGTGTGTGTGTGAGTGTGTGTTTGGGGGGGTGGAGGTGTGTGTATGTGTGAGTGTGAGTGTGTGTGTAGGGGTGGAGGTGTGAGTGTGTGTGTATGTGTGAGTATCAGTGTGTGTGTAGGGTGTAGGGGTGGGGGTGTGAGTGTGTGTGTATGTGTGTCAGTGTGTGTGTAGGGTGTAGGGGTGGGGGTATGAGTGTGTGTATATGTGGGACTGTGAGTGTGTGTGTAGGAGTGGGGGGGTATGAGTGTGTGTGTATGTGGGAGTGTGAGTGTGTGTGTAGGAGTGGGGGGGTGTGAGTGTGTGTGTAGGGGTGGAGGTGTGTGTATGTGTGAGTGTGTGTGTGGGGGGGTGGAGGTGTGTGTGTATGTGGGAGTGTGAGTGTGTGTGTAGGAGTGGGGGGTGTGAGTGTGTGTGTAGGGGTGGAGGTGTGTGTGTGTGAGTGTGTGTTTAGGGGTGGAGGTGTGTGTATGTGTGAGTGTGAGTGTGTGTGTAGGGGTGGAGGTGTGAGTGTGTGTGTATGTGTGAGTATCAGTGTGTGTGTAGGGTGTAGGGGTGGGGTGTGAGTGTGTGTGTATGTGTGTCAGTGTGTGTGTAGGGTGTAGGGGTGGGGGTATGAGTGTGTGTATATGTGGGACTGTGAGTGTGTGTGTAGGAGTGGGGGGTGTGAGTGTGTGTGTAGGGGTTGGGGTGGCCATGGGAGCAGGAGGGGCAATGAACAGCCAGCTGTGCCCACACCATCTGGTGACATTAAGAAGGACAGGGGTTCCACTTGGAGAGGCTGAATTGTAGCAGGGAGAAGCAGCAAGGTGTCCACCTAAGGACTCCTGGACAAAATTCTGATGGAGCTAACTCTTACAGACATGATTCTGGGCAGAGGTAAGTGAGCAAGCGTTGAAGTGTAGATTATGGAGTCTCTTATAGAGGTGATCCTTGAAACCAAGAGGCCAGGCAAGCACCTTAAGAAGATTATGATAAAAGAAGAAGACTCATTTCAGTGGGCAGTAAGTATTGAATGCCAACAGAATGCACAGAAATATACCACTTGGAAACTTAAAACCATGTCTTGACAGAATTTCCTCCAGTTGAAGGTTAGAAAAATAATCATATCTTAAATGGTACAAATCTCTCAATCATTATTTTGCTTGTCATGAAAACCCAGAGAGAAGATATTATTAGCCTCATTTTATAAATGAGAAAAATATTCAGAAAGAATAAGTGCCTTGTTAAGTAACTTATCAAGGTGATGGAATTTGGAACTAAACTTTGAAATGCTTCTTTCAGAAGCTTTTACCACATGCTAAGTGCGACCACTAGGTCAGTAGTTGGGGATATAGACATAGAGAAACACCATCTTTGCTTCCACCAAACTCACTTCCATCATTAGAGATAGCAAAACAACATGGGTGATTACACATCAAAAGTGAGGTTGAAGCATGAGACAGATTAACTCAAGCATGAAGGACAAAGAAGAAAGAGTGACTGATAGAAATACAGAAGAGACACCATTTTTTTTGAGCCTTTTACATGAGAAAAAAAAATTATAGGAAGTCTAAACATTTTATCCTACAATACTGAGAAAAATAAAGATGAATGTTAATAGAACTCAAAGAAGAGTTATTCAAAGTATAAGAATCAAGACTATGAAAGTCCTTGATGGTGGTGTTGAAAGTGTTCCTTCTTTGTCTGAGACCACCAGCAGTCAACTGGCTAAAATGCCCAGTGTGGGGCAATGGGATGAAACAACTTCTTTAGATCTTTGACAGCAGAGAGAATCTATGCCAATGACAAATCACTTCTTCCTTCATTATGCCAACACTTTACAAAGATTTTCTCTCATTTAAACTAGATTCAAATTCTGCTCTGCCCTTGTATTCAAATTCTTCCTCCCAAGTATGATACTGTTAGAAGTTACAGACTCAGTCAAACACCAATACGTCATTTATCCTTACAGAAGAAGTGCCTTATGAGTTCTGGAATCAATTGGATTTAATTATTTACTATTGTACATAAAACTCACTTATTGAAATAAAGACTCCATTGCACCCTCTTTTATTCCATTATACCATGCATATAAGTATTTATTCAGCTAATAAATTTTAAGATATAACACAATACGTTCTTAAATAATAGGAATATGACACTTTGACCATAAATTCAATTGTAGGGTAAAATTAATTCTGATGCTAGTCCACACCATCATAAACATTGTCTTTTTCAGTTAACCAAGAAAATATAATTTCAATTTTACTAAAAGGGTTTGGCAATATTCCCTTCCACAGCTCTTCCTTAAAGCACATCCTGTGTTTAGTTGATTAATGAAAAGCCCCAGGAATTTTAGCTGCATGTAAAATGGATATATCTTCTGACAGGAATAAATAACACATGAAAATATAAATAAAGCATCTTCTCATTGATGTCAAACAGGACAATGGGAGCTGGTAACTATAATCTTTTCCTGATGATTTGGCTTAGATTACTGAGCAAAACATGTAGTAATAACCTATTAAGTTCAATAGTGTGAGCCATTTTCTGGTAGAACTTCTATAAAGAAAGAATTTTCAAGAGAAAATAGCTTATAAAGTGATTAATTTGTGATCTTACACTAATATAATTTATGGTGCTTCAATTTCTTTTCATATAACCTATCTTATGAGAACAGAAATGTGGCTTTAGAGACAGTAACTGGGGTGACAAAGAGGCAACTCCAATTTACTTAAGGACATTCTTATATTTTGAATACTGTTACTGTTGGCCTTACAATCATTTTCAACAAAAGCTGAGCATTTTTGTTTTCCTTAAGTAAAAGAAAACATGAACTAGAGCTAGATTTTCTCCCTATTTAATAACATCTAGTCAAATTAGCTACATTGGTAGAAAATATGTATATAAAAAATACTTGCTAAGATAAAAATCCATTTACAGAAGACTGTACCTATCAAGAAAATAAAATTACTGCAAATTAGGATGTATGCAATCCCAATATATTTTATGAAACAATCACATGTCCAAAAGTTATACTGTCAGATTAAAGAAATGGAGGGTAAATCTACCCCCCAAAAAGAAACCCCACCCACCATCTAACCAATCAAACCACTGATATATATTTAGGGTTGATGAAATTCATCATGCTAAGTAATTAAAGAAAATATCTACATATTACGTATCTCAAAAGCTTGCATCAAATCATCAACGATATCGTTTGGCTCTGGGTCCCCAGCCAAATCTCATGTTGAATTGTAATCCCCAATGTTGGGGGAGGGGCCTCATGGAAGGTGATTGGATCATGACGGGGGACCTTTCCCCTTGCTGTTCTCATGAGAGTAAGTTCTCATGACATCTGGTTGTTGTAAAACTGTGTAGCGCTTCCCCCTTTGCCCCTCTCCCTCCTGCTCAAGTCATGTAAGATGGGCTGGCTTCCCCTTCACCTCCTGCCATGATTGTAAGTTTCCTGAGGCCTCCCCAGCCATGCCTCCTGTATAGCCTATGAGTCAATTAAACCTTTTTTCTTTATAAATTACCCAGTCTCAGGTAGTTCTTTATAGCAGTGTGAAAACGGACTAATACAATCAACCATTCAATGCCCCATTAAAAAGAAGTGGCAAACTCTTGATACAGAGGCACAGTCTCCACCTCTTCTTGCCATCTTTCAGTCCCATAGCAGACATTTTGAATTGATTATGGCTCTTTATTCACCCGAGGGTAGGGAAAGACCCAGAATCTTGTGTAACACAGTCATACTTCCCATCAGAGTTCCAAAATGAGATGAAGTTCACCTGCACTTGTGTGAGACTAAATCTTCAACCAATCAGTAGACAAATATTTATGGAATGCTCAAAGGACACCTATGCTTCAGAATACATAGAAGAGATTCAACTCAGTTTCTGCTGAAATTAATTTCCAAAAGGGGAAAGGAGCTAGCAAGGCATAAGTATACATAAGTAAGTCACAATTACCAATAAATGAAAGAGTATTCAGAAGAAGGTCAGCTCAAGGTGGCACTAGGAGGAACGGAGAAGGGCAGGGTTGTTTAGGAAACCTACTTGGAGGTCAAACTACATTTTGGTTTGAAGAAAAATAGGTGTGCTTTGGCAGATGGGAGGAGAACAGTTCTATTTAACATGATTTTCCCTGAGGTTTGTACAGTACCCTGTGTAGCATATCCCACCATCTTTCAAAGTTTCTTGCAGCCATTGTTGCCCCGACATATGCAGAATCACAAACAGATTTTTCCAGATAAATAAATGCTTGGAGATCAGTCATATAACAAGTAACCTTTGGAAGAGCAGAAAGTTTGCCAGTTTTCCCAAAGCTTCTCTTTTAAAAAACAAAAAACAAAAAACTTTTCTTCACTTTATTTTATTTTATTTTAGTGTTACCAACCCAAAGCCTCTCTCTCATAAGCAATATTTGACAATAATAAAATATCAAACCACACTATAAATTGACTCGCCAAGGGCAGAATTGAAAAAGAAAACTGTACATGTTAAAGATTCTTTTGGAGGCGTGTAAGGAAATTGTGAAGAATTAAAAACAAATCCCTATAATATAGATGATAAAACCTTGTGAAATTGAAAAAAATTTCCAGAGAGAAATATTTAAGAGGAAGTCAACAATATTTCTGATCATTTCTCTTAGGTGCTGGCAAGCTGTTGAATTTTAGACACATTTCCTTGCTGTTCTATAGACATTAACACAGGGGATGAATGGCATGAGCTGGCAAGAGGAAAACCCAAAGAGGAGGACCTTGAGGAATCTGGAAGCAGATGTTTCATATTCTACAAGTAAAAGAACACCATACTCTCAAGACATACATTTTCTAGTCACCAACACCACCTACTCTTAGTGAAGTGATATTTTAGTGGCTGGCTACGTACAATGGGGAAATCGAGAAATTATTTTAATGGAGCCTATGTCTCCAGAAGATTATATGATGCTTTATCAATGGAGAATAAATATATGTGTATATGCTTCAGGATTATCATTACACTATCACATGCAAAAGGGGAAATATGACAGGTTTGGGGATGTTAGAGAGCGGCAGGAAATGTGTTGCGTCTGAACTGATCGAGTCATGCCCACAACTCCCACTCAGCCGGCTTACGACGGAAGAGGTGAGCCCCTTTTCATTTCAGGCAAGTTCTTCTGCTATGTCTTCCCACCTCCTCAGGGGCCTTGTACAATAGATTATAGCCTTTCTTTTTTGTACCTTCAGTTACATGGAGCTCATATCTTTCTTCATTTAAACATAGTCATGTCTTTTCGTCTTACAACTAACAAGTCTCTGTCTAACCCCCAAACCCTACCAACATTTAGCCCCACTTTCCTTCTTCAAAATCAACTTTTAAAAAAGAGTTGCCTGTACTTGCTCTGTTCCTCAACTCTTACTTATTGTTTTTACCCATTATAATCTGGCTTCTGTTTTACCTCTATATGAAAACTGCTTTACCCAAGACAGCATTGTTGCTCGGTTCAATAGACATTTTTCAGCCTTTATTTTACTTTGCCTCCAAGAGAAATTTTTGACTCTGCTCTCTTTGCTTAAACACATTCTTCTTTTGGTTCCCACAGAACCAAACTCTCGTGGTCTTTGACCTACATCTTTGGCTGCATCTGCTTGCTCTCCTTTAAGGGAGTCATCTGTCCCTTAAACGTAGCTGTTTTAGTCTGCTGGGACTGCTATAAATGAATGCTGAGGCTGGATAATTTTTAAGGAAAAAGGTTTATCTTGGCTCATGGTTCTACAGGCTATATAAGAAACATGGCAGCAGCATCTGCTTCTGGTGAGGGCCTCAGGAAGCTTCCATTTATTGTGGAAGATGAAGAGGAGCTGGTGTGTGCAGAGATCACATGGCCAGAGAGGAAGCAAGAGAGAGAGGAGAAGCTGCCAGGTTCTTTTCAATAACCAGTTTCTGCGGGAACTAAGAGTGAGAACTCACCCACTCCCATGGAATTCACTCCCCTGAGAATGGCACCAAGGCATCCATAAGGGATCTGCCCCCATGACCCAAACACCTCCCGCCAGGCCTCACTTCAAACACTGGGGACCAAATGTCAACATGAGACTTGGTGGCACCAAACAAGCTATATCCAAACCATCCCCAAACCGCAGCAGAGGGTGAGACTCAGAACTGCACCCTAGATCATCTTCTGTCCCCACCCTGTGTCACTTTCTATGGACCATCTCTGTCATCAGTGACAAGAGTGCTCTTCCATGAATGACGATAGTTATCCCCCAAGACCTGAACACTCTTGAATGGCTGAATAAAATCTATTATTTCCCACCTGGCATTTCTTGTTGAGTCCCAGGACAAAACGTCCTGTTATTCAGGGAACATTTCTATTTGAATGTCTCCCATTTGGTGAAATCTTAACCATGAAGGACAGTGCAACTTACAATTTCCCTCCCTCCCTACAAACTTCGTCATTCCATTTCCCCTTTCAGAATTTCGTTTTCAGAACAGAAATCCAGAAGTTATCTTTTACTCATCCTTCTTCCTCACTCACAACTCTCTGTCATTAAGATCTGTCCTTTATATGTCTTCACTATTTTTCAAATACTTCCATTTTCTCCATCTCCTTTGCCCCTAATACGCAGAAGCCACCGCCATTTCTCACATGGACAGCTGTATCCAGCCCCCTCCATGGCCTCTTGCTTTGTCTTTATCCCTTCCCATCTTGATGTTAAAATGTTTCCTCTTATTTTCCTGAACTCATAATATGTTTTTTCACACAATGAAATGCATGGCGGTTATTTCTTTGGGCCACTATGCAAAGTCATTTAGCCACACAGGGTAGTTTAGAAAATGGCATCTCTCAAGTTCAAGGCTGGTGTCATTTCTCTCTCTCTCTCTCCCTCCAAATTACCATCTAGGTCAACGGCAAAATGACCCTTGCAGCCTCTGGCCTCCTGCATTCTCCTCCATTCCTCTGTTTTTACTGGTAGGCGCACTTTTCGTTCATCCGTCAGTTCAGCCATCTCTTCATCCATCCTTTCACACACCTTCAGCTTTGTCCCTAAATAATTTAAATATCCTAACAGAGATGTAAAAAACATGAAAGTAGGTGAGAAAAATATAAAGGATGGTGAGCAGGTTATTCCCATTGTGAACTGAAGATGGATTGCAGCAAAGAATACCTCACGGGGGGCAGATTCCTGCTGAGAGTGTTCTGTAACATCACAATACAAGAGAAAACTTAACAGAAAATGTGTTGGAAGTTGCTGAGACCATCTCCTCCTGGGAGATACCCTTGGCTACACTGGCAGGGACACTCCAGCTGCAGTCCCAGAGGGATGTGGCCCTGGTGTGAGGGGCAGTATGTCAGCAGGAGGAGCAGAGTTGGGAGAGGGCTGAGGGCTGGTTTCAGGGGTGGAGGCTCCTAGAGGAGAGGTGGAGGGGCTGGCTGTGCAGGGCCAGGGCCTCTTGCTGGGAGCGTGAACTGGGGGGGTAGGTGAGGGGTGCTCTTGACCTTGCTCTGCTCTCAGGCCATGCCTGGACTGTTCTTCCTGCTCCAGCACCTCAGGGAATCAATCGCTTTTGTCTCTTCCTATTGCCTACTCTTCCTGAACAGGGTTCATCTTCTCACTAGTCCACAGGAAACTGCTGACTTTCCCTGGTGTGCCTCAGGGAAGCGGAGCACCCTCAAAATATAAGTGTGTTTTTCCAGGAACAAGGCCAGGACCACAGAACCACCTTCCTCTGCCCCTTCTTTTGTCTCTGGTCCTTATTTCCACACCTTCCCACCTTTCCCTTCCCTTACTGCACTGCCTTCTTCCTTCTCGTCTTCCTTTGTTCTTCCTTTCCTCGTTTTCTTCCCTTCTCCTTCCCTTCTTACTAAACATAGTAAGAAGTGGACAAAGTGTGTGCTTTGGTCTGACACGCAGGCTGGAGCTAAGAGCTACTCTCTCAGGAGGACTTGCAGGTTGGGGCTCGGGCACGTTGCAGCAGCAGAGGAGCCTCTGGAGTAGCCAGGCCCAGCGGGACATAGCACCTGGCACAGGTGAGCTCTTCTCTATTACAGAAGTGTGACTGACGCTAATCTTCAGCTCTCCTGGGTTCTCTTCATCATAAGTATTCTTGGAATGAACATCACTGTGCTGGCCTGTCCTGAGGCACTCACCTCAGCCACTCCCTTCCAGGCTGGGCCTTTGTGTTCTGTAGAGAGCTGCCTTTGGTGGTAGAGGCTGGCCTGAGAGTCCCAGCAGGTCAGTGCCCACTTCAAGCCATCTTCAGAAGTAGCTTGTTTTATGTGTTCTAAATAATTATCTGTCTATTTCAACATATACTGCAGATGAAATGTCTGCCAATGCAGCATTACATAAATACCAACGTCGTGCCAGCTCCAGCTGAGAGTGAAGCCGGGACTTGTTTACATGCGGTAACCGCGTGCTCAGCATTCTTGGGTGAGGCTGTTTATCATGACCAACCTGCAGCCAATGGTCTAGAGAGGCTCTTGCACCTGTCCGGTCCCACCGCAGAGAGGCAAATGGATCTCTGTGTGTTGAGAGTAATTCTGAACTATGCAGGCTCATGGATAAGGGGGTCTGACTGGCAGATGGAGTTTGTTAAGGGTAAAAGGAGTCACCCGGTGGGTGCTGGTCCTGGGGAAGGGATGCAGTCAGTCAGGATTGCTTGCCTTTTCAAGCCACCCTATGTGAAGTCACCTTTTGCTGAGGCATCCTGGCTAAGCGGATCTGGGCTCATAGTTGTCAAGACCTGCAAAGTTGCTGATCCATCTGTGTGGAATTGTCTGCATCCGTGCAGGGCGTGACAACCTAGCATGTCAGTGTGGTCAGAGCAGCCCGGGGCTCTCCTGCATGCACCGCTGGTGCAGACTCCCAGGGGGCCCACCTGTGGGCCTTTATAAAGCCCACCTTTATAAAACCACTGCTTTATAAAGGGTATGGGCAGGGAACTCTGGCCAGGATTGAGCAGGATGTGCTTAACATAACACAGACTGTTGTTTTCTTGTTCTAACAGCATGCTCAGCGGCATGGCAGTGAGTGGGTCACAGGGCACAAGAAAAGATAGTGGATAAAATTAAGAGAAATAGGAAAACTGCAGGAAGCAATTTTGGAGGACGCCAGCACTGCCAGCAGGAGAAAGCCCAGCCAGCAAGCCACGGCTCCCCCGTGGGTCTGTCCGCCTTGCCAGCCTCCCAAAGGTGGTGCTGCTCCCAGCCGTAGCCCCATCCTATCCTGAGAGCCCCTGTTTGGGGTCTCCACTTTCTCTGCTGGCCCAGAGGAGCTGTTGCCTTTGCAGGGATCTTCCTAGTTGTGCCTGAAGGTTGCGGCCCCCTTGACCTCTCTCCTCTGCCATCTCAGTAGGGTATTCATTTCTGCCCTGCAGGCTTCTTTCACAAGGCTGGAATTACTGGCAGGGACACCTGACCTACCTCCTCCTCTCTCTCCAAATACTGGCTTTCGAGGCCTAGTTGAAGGCCTCTCTCCTCCAGGAAGTCTTTTCTGAATGTCTGAGGCTCTGATAAGCTTCTGGGTTTTTTCCTCCCTAACTCTGCACCTACAGCAGTTCGGCATTACACACCGTCCCGCGTTCTCTACTTGTTTATTCAACCACATTTTAGGGATTTTGAAGGTGAATTACGTTGTTGTTTCCATCAGCAATAAACAGACATGTAGACACATACTTGGACACATTTGGAGACATCAAATAAGTCTTAAAGTCCAGTTATATATGTTTTTCCATTCTAGATGGCATGAAATGTAATGTCTATTCAAAAGTCGAAACTATAAAACTCCACTGAGAATAACTAGTTTATTTTCTCCCTGGAACTTAAAATAGGAGGAAAGGGAAGTCTAATTCTGAGAAAGTGGAATCTCTTTTGGATGTTTTGTCCATTAAAATAGTGAATATTTTATTACACTAAAAAATGCTATGTGTGTAGACTTAGAGTAAGTAATCCATATACACTTTAGGCTGATAAATTGGAATAACTGGTAGTCTAATGGGCATAATTTCCTAACATAAGGACACAGTTACCTGTGCTACAATGAAGACATTAAAAATTGGTTATTGAAAGCTTTATCTTAAAGGAGTGCTGTGTAGTAAAGAAGATTCATATTTGCTAAGCTCTTTAAAAACTGTAATGCATGGCACAAATATTACATATATAGACATAAGTTCTCTTTGCAAAGAGTTTCCACAACGGACAATGTACTATGAGGATGGCCACTTGGAAGTAAATAGAACTTTGAGGAGTTTCTGATGCCACTGTAGAGAATGTCAACAATGGCAGTATTACATTTGCTGCTTTTTATTATTTATTTCAATGCCCAGAAGCAAACCATTGAATAATTTCACCTTCAGGTTAGAATTGAATTAGGTTCTCAATTATAGGAGCTTAGTGGGACTCTGTGGACCTGAAACTGACCTCTGCTGTCGCCTGGAGACAGTTTTGGGCGTCTTGCTGACGCAGCCGCTAAAGGAATTGTGGAGCCTGTTGGTCCTCATGAGACGAAGTCAGCGCTTTCTTCATCCATCTTTTCTTCCTTCTTAAGGAAAATTCTTCTGTCCCAAATGTCTTCCCAGAGGAGGGTTCTCTTCGGACTATTCAAGGGTCTCCTCCAACAGCATTTGACAGGTGTGGGATTACTACTTCACAAAGTCAGGAGACTAACTGAAGGGGAACGGTGGCGCTTGACTGCGAATGCCACGTTTGTGCTCCAGGTGCAGGTTATTCGAGCTGTGGCTGAACGGCTTTGGAACCATTACTGGGGCAAAGCCTGCAGACAATTCCTTGCTAAACCATAAAATGATGATTCTGGCAAGCAAAGATCAGATGCAATCTGAGTGTTCTGAGAAGCAGAAGAATCAGTGCTTTGAAAGGGATCACAAATACTGTTTTTTGTTGTTGTTGTTGTTGTGGGGTTTTTTTTAGAGGCAGGGGTCTCACTCTGTCACCCAGGCTGGAGTGCAGTGGCATGATTATGGCTCACTGTAGCCTCCAGTTCCTGGGCTCAAGTGATCCTCCTGCCTCAGCCTCCTGAGTACTACAGGTGCGCACCACCTCTCCCCTGGGTAATTTTCTGTAGAGACGGGGGTCTCACTGTGTTGACTAGGCTGGTCTTGAACTCCTAGACTCAAGTGATCCTCCTGCCTCAGCCTCCCAGAGCATTGGGATTACAGGTGTGAGCCAGCAAATGCCTGGCCTGCAAATACTTTTAAATTGAGATATGAAATTTAGCCCTTTTTACTGTAGTGAAATGTTTACTATTTTTATAAACAAAACATCAGAAGGAGATTCTACTTTCTCAGAATTAGACTTCCCTTCCATCCTATTTTAAGTGCCACGGAGAAAGTAAACTAGTCATTTGGAAAGCTTATTTTCAGGAGTTTCATACTTTTGGACTTTTGAATTAGACACTAGATTTCAAGCTGTCTGGAATGGAAAAACATATATAACTAGACTCATTCCGTGACTTTAAAGACTTACGGGATGTGTCCAAATGTTGGTCACTGTGCTACAGAATTACTCCAGTCTGCATTTATTCCAATGTATAAAGGTTTCTTTTTATTTTCAGCTGAAACTTTTACTTTGCGAAATGTTATAAAAATAATCATGTTCATTCACTGTGGTTCCTTTACTTCTGCAGTATTGCCAAAAGTTTAAAAAAAAAATTGACTGTACTTTTTCCATAAAAAGAAATTATTTGGTATAAAGGTGGTTTACTATTCATACCCTAATGGCAGTGCATTGGTGCACTGTCTTAATCTATTTGTCACAAACTGACTGCCAGCATAATTTTGAATGAATTAACAAATTAATCCAGTGCATGTTGGGCCTCTGCTGTGTGCCAGGTACTCATCTAGGTTTACTTTTTCATTTTTTTTTTCTTTTTTGCCTTCTTAAACATTTCTGAAGCTTATCTGCCTCCACTGGTGTCCATTTCAATCATTTTCAGGCATAGATTAAGAACACCCTCTGGGCTCCGGGACTCTGACTGCATCTTCTGATACCAGAAGTACTTCAACTTGCTCTCACTTGAAGAATCCATTGCCTGGAGAGCTGGTCAGATTCCCAGAGGGTCATGGATTTTTGTCACACTGATTAGTGGTAGATTGAAAAAAAATAATTTTCTTGTTTTCATATATATATAATAAACAGGAAACAAATATGTGTGTCTTCTCTGTATATTTAAAAACAATAACCTTCTGGTTACATTTCCAGACTCTCAACTCATGCTTGTTTTGATGTTTACTGTGGTTTTTCACCAACACTGCCTCCCTGTATGAGCTTTAGTCAAAAGCTAATTTTTAAAAGCTTCATTAGTGTGCTGTTTTTCTAAGCTGAAATTAGTTTTTCCAACTTGGCCATATCTTATCAGCTTAGCTGCATCTGCCTTATTTTCTTAATATCGTCATCTATGGCTGGTGGTGTCAATTTGATGAGAGGTTGCGCTAATAACACCCAAGTTGTGGGTTTCATTCTTGCCACAGGGAGGGCAATTCGTCTCGATGGCCGGGAACAGGCGGACCCATCTTGTCCAGTCTCGCAAACGTGTATGAGGGTCTAGGTGTAAGGGTGAATGTTTGGTGGCCCTGGGTATTAAAGCTTTGTAGTCCCCATCAGTATAAAGCTGTTTCTGCTACTGCTGACCTAGCTCAGTGCAAGTCCCGTAATGATGGGTAGGCTGCTGGCTCTGCTCCTTCGTGAGGGACGGCACACCCATGGGAATGGCTTACAGTCCTCTAGTTATCTTTCCGTTACATATATTGGTGCATCTTCAACTTCTAACTCATTAGAACAGCAGTGATGTAGTTTGAATATTTGATCACACTCGAATGTTGGGTTGAAATGGAATCCCCAGTGTTGGAGGTGAGGCATGGTGGGCAGTGTGCTTTGGTCATGGGGTGGATGCCTCATGGCTTGGTGCCGTCCCTGCCCTAGTGAGTGAGTACTGGTGAGATCTAGTTGTTAAGTGTGTGGCACCTCACCCTTCACCTCCCTCTTGTTCCTGCTTTTGTCATGTGATGTGCGTGCTCCTACTTCGCCCTCTATCATGAGGAGAAGCTTCCCAGGGCTTCTCGAGAAGCAGATGCCAGCACAATGCTTCCTGTACAGCCTGCAGAACTGTGAGTCAATTGAATCTCTTAAAAATTATCCAGCCTCAGGTATTTCCTTATAGCAATGCAAGAACGGCCTAATACAAGCAGGAAGTCATGTTTTACATGCCACAAAATTCACATGGAATCTTATGTGGTTGACCGTGATTTTTTTTAAGGTACCATCATCATTTATAAGGTTTGAGGGAGGCACGTCTCACAAGCGAGTGTGAAATTCTACTCATCACACTTATGAGCTACAAAGGATCAGCTTACCATGATTTTTAATCCCATTGGCTCTTTTAATTAAAATAGACATCAATGATGCAAACACTTTCAAACATTTTTGGAATTTATCCTTCCCTACATCATGGGTCACTGTGGAGGCTGCTGCTGAGTGCTGCCCCAACCCTCCTACAGAACAGGTTCTTCCCAGGCACTGGGATGTGAGCCACTGATGGCTGGGTCTCATCCTGGGAATTGCCCTCCACCTCAGACAGTAGCAGCTTTGCTCAAGGTTACCCCCTTCCTCCAGCAGCCTGCATGGGCTGGCTAATATATGGGCACAAAGCCCCAGCTCCTCGGCCTCAAGTGGAGATTACCTGGGACCTCCTCCAGGCAGTCTAACCTCTCCTGCCCAGCCCTGTTTCTTCCTCTTTCTTCCTGCCTCCAGCGTTATTAATGCCTAACTGACAAATAAAAACTACATATATTTATAGTGTGCAGTGTGATGTTTTGACACACGTACGCTATACCCTGTGGGATGATTAAATCAAGCTTATTAGCATATCCATCACTTCACATGCTTCTCATGTTTTTGTGGTGAGAACATTTAAGACCTACTCCCTTAGCAATTTTCAAATATACATTATTATTTCCAGCGTCACCATACTGCAGTGGATCTCCAGAACTCATTCATCCTGTCTCATCAAAACTTTGTGCCTTTTGACCAACGTCTCCCTATCCACTTTCCTTCCCCAGGCTCCTGCTAAACACCGTTCTACTCTCTGTTTCTATGAATTTGACTTTAGATTCTACATATGAGTGAGATCACGCAGTATTTGTGTTTATGTGACTGGTATATTTCACTTAGCATAATGTCCTCCAGGTTCATCCATGTTGTTGAAAATGAGAGGATTTCCTTTTTTTCGTTATTTATTTATTTTTTTGGTAGAGACAGGGTCTTGCCGTGTTGCCCAGGCTGGTCTGAAACTCCTGCACTCAAGTGATCCTCCTGCCTCAGTCTCTCAAAGTGCTAGGATTATAGGCATAAGCCACTGTGCCCAGCCAATTTCCTTCTTTTTAAAGGCTGAATAGTATTCCATTGTGTATATGTACCACATTTTCTTTATCCATTCATCCATTGATGGACACTGAAGTTGATTCCATGTCTTGGCTACTGTGAATAATGCTGCAATGGAAATGAAAGTACAGATATCTCTTCAACATACTGATTTAATTTCCTTTGGATCTATACACCCAGAAGTGGGATTGCTGGATTATACAGTATCTCTATTTCTAATGTTTTGAGGAACCTCCATACTGTTTTCCATAATGGCTGTACTAACTTACACTCCCTCTAACAGTGTGCAAGGGTTCCCTTTTCCCACATCCTCACAAACACTTGCTGTATTAGTTCATTCTCACACTGCTAAAAAGATACTACCAGAGACTGGGTAATGTATAAAATACTCACTTACAGTTCTGCATGTCTGGGAAGGCCTCAGGAAACTTACAGTCATGGCAGAAGTGGAAGAGATACACCTTACATGGTGGCAGGTGAGAGAGAGTGAGTGAGGAACTAAGGGGGAAGAGCCCCTTATAAAGCCATCAGATCTCATGAGAATTCACTCACTATGAGAACTGCATGAGGGTAACCACTCTCGTGATCCAATCACCTCCCACCAGGTCTCTCCCTAGACATGTGGGGATTATGGAGATTAAAATTCAAGATGAGATTTGGGTGGAGACACAGCCAAACCATATTACTTGCTATCTTTTGTCATTTTGATAGTAGCCATTCTAATAGGTGTGAAGAGATATCTCATCCTGGTTTTAATTTGCATCTCCTTGATGATTACTGATGCTGACCATTTTTTCCATGTACCTGTTTGTCATTTATATGTCTTCTTTTGAGAAATGTCTATTCAGATCCTTTGCCTCTTTGTCTTTTTTTTTGTTTTTTTTTTGTTTTTTTTTGTTTTTTTTTTGAGATGGAGTCTCACTCTGTCCCCCAGGCTGGAGTGAAGTGGCGTGATCTTGGCTCACTGCAAGCTCTGCCTCCTGGGTTCACGGCCATTCTCCTGCCTCAGTCTCCCGAGTAGCTGGGACTGCAGGCACCCGCCACCATGCCTGGCTAATTTTTTGTATTTTTAGTAGAGACAGGGTTTCACCGTGTTAGCTAGGATGGTCTTGATCTCCTGACCTTGTGATCCACCCATCTCTGCCTCCAAAAGAGCTGGGATTACAGGCGTGAGCCACTGTGTCTGGCCATGCCCATTTTCAAAATGGGTTATTTGTTTTCTTGCTATTGAATTGAGTTCCTTATATATTTTGTATATTAACTCATAGGATTTTTGGTTTGCAAATATTTTCTTCCATTCCATGGGTTATCTCTTTACTCTATTGATTATTTCCTTTGCTATACAGAAGCTTTTTAGTTTGATATAATCTCACTTATCTAGTTTTGCTTTTGTTGCCTGTGCCTTTTGGGTTATATCAAAAACAACAACAACAACAACAACGAAACTATCTAGGCCGATGTCATGTAGTTTTCTCCTATGTTTTCTTCTAGTAGTTTTACAGTTCCAGTTCTTATATTTAAATCTTTAATCCATTTTGAGTTGATTTTTGTATGTTGTGAGATAAAGCCCAATTTCATTTTCTGCATGTGGATATCCAGTTTTCTCAATACCATTTATTGAAGAGACTGTCCATTCCCTGTGTTATGTTCTTGGCAGCTTTGGTGCAGATCAGCTGACTATAAATGTGTAGATTTAATTTTGGCCTCTCTATTCTGTTCTATTTGGTCTGCATGTCTGTTTTTATGCCAGTACCATGCTGTTTTGATTATTATATCTTTGTAATATATTCTGAAATCAGGCAGTGTGGTGCCTCCAGCTTTGTTCTTCCTTTTTTTTTTTTTTTTTTTTTTTTTTTTTGAGATGGAGGTCCACTCTGTTGCCCAGGCTAGAGTGCAGTGGCATGATCTCAGCTTACCACAAGCTCCACATCCCAGGTTCAAATGATTCTCCTGCCTTAGCCTCCTGAGTAACTGAGATTACAGATGCCTGTCACTGTGCCTGGCTAATTTTTGTATTTTTAGTAGAGATGGGGTTTCGCCATGTTGGCCAGGCTCGTCTTGAACTCCTGACCTCAGGTTATCTGTCCGCCTTGGCCTCCTAAAATGCTGGGATTACAGGTGTGAGCCACCACGCCTGGTCCCAGCTTTGTTCCTTTTGCTCAACATTGCTTTGGCTATTCAGAGTCTTTGTGGTTCCATATACATTTTAGGATAGTTTTCCTATTTCTGTGAAAAATGCCATTGGAATTTTGATAAGGGTAACATTCTCAGTCTCTTATAGGCGTTATTTCTGTGCAGGAATCTCCATCTCAGAGCCTATTTCCAGGGAACCTGACTAACAGAATCACTCTGTTTCTGTTTTATTTTTCATCCACTGTTTAGAAAAGCAATTCAATTAGCAAGGCACGTCTTCATAATGCATGCCTTTCTGCCTGTTTGTGGACCAGCTCCCTCTCCCTAAGCATGTTTCTCCCAGTCCTCAGCCAGTTGAAAGCCCACCACACGCTAAAGCCAGCAAAAAGCAGTCTCCCTCAAGCCTTTTCTGACCACTTTCTCTTTCCCGTTCCTTCTTCCAAAATTAAGTCCTCCTGTAACCCTTGATTTAGGCTTCTTCTTTTATAGCGTTTACTTTTTCCTGTGCATTACAGTTGAGTTGTTTAGCTCCCTCACTAGAATGCAGGCTTCTACCACCTCCATCCTTCTTCTGCTTTCCCATTGTGTGCAGAGCTCAAAATGTTTTCTCAATGGAACACACACATTTTTATTCTCAGTGTTTTAGTTTATCCTTAATATTCTTTTATTTTTTATTTTTCATTTTTGAGATGGAGTTTTGCTGTTGTTGCCCAGGCTGGAGTGCAATGGCGCAATCTTGGCTTACTGCAACCTCCACCTCCCACGTTCAAGCGATTCTCTTGCCTCAGCCTCCCAAGTAGCTGGGATTACAGGTGCCTGCCACCATGCTTGGCTAATTTTTGTATTTTTAGTAGAGACAGGGTTTCACCACATTGACCGAGCTGGTCTCAAACTCCTGACCTCAGGTGATTCACCTGCCTCGGCCCCTCAAAGTACTGGTATTACAGGCACGAGCCACCGCGCCCAGCCAATGTTCTTTTATTTTACTTCTTTTTCCCTGTGTATGCTATACACATATTATACCTACTACATTTTTTAGTAGAAGTTAATTGGTAATTATTTAAGGCAAGATCAATCTGTACACTAAGTTAAATAATCACAATATTACAGTCTCATTTCCTTTTCCTTTTTGAGTTCCGTAATCATTAACTTTCTCTACGGCATTCTGATATTACTACAACTCTACATGATTTTTCAAAAGTAACATTTGAAATGTTGTAGTCAATTCTCTTAATTACTTGGGATGGAGGCAGTTTGGACCCAGTAATTTATATATGTTAATATTTATAACTGTTTCTTTATCTGATGTCAATATCGGGTTCTGCAGAATCTACATTATTTCTTGGTTCAAATCTCTTGATTTTTCTTTCTTGGGCAGATTGAGCAAATGCTTCAGCTCTTTTAGGATGGCCATTGATTCCACCCCATCCTCGTTATTTGTGAACTTGTATAAAAGTGTTTTCCGTGCAATGCTTTTGTTCACTTTTTTTTTTTTTTCTAAACTGAGACAAGGTCTCACTCTGTTGCCCAGGCTGGAGTGCGGTGGCGCGATCTCAGCTCACTGCAACCTCCGCCTTCTGGGTTCAAGCGATTCTCCTGCCTCAGGCTCCCAAGTAGCTGGGACTACAGGCACTTGCCACCACACCCGGCTACATTTTGTACTTTTAGTAGAGATGGGGTTTCACCATGTTGGCCAGGCCGGTTTCAAACGCCTGACCTCGGGTGATCCACCCACCTCGGCCTCACACATCCTTCTTTGGATGCACGTTCCCATCTCACACACCCTCACAACATTGTCAGGAACACGGTTGGTTGCAATGGACCATGGGGGACCTTCATTTCCACAAGCTGTCCCTGAGAATTCCAACCTGCTTCTCATAAATATAGTTACATGCTCAAATTTTTTTTATACTGGGTTAATTTTCTTGACTTTTCAATTTCCACCATAATCTATAATAAAAGTTTAAAAAATACTTTACAGTGTTCTGTCATTTGGTCAGCTCACCTGAACAACTTGATTTATTTAGTGGGGAGGAGGATTTTACTCTCAGCTCAATGAGAAACCATTGGGAGGTATTTAAGCAAGAGAATGGCATGATGGAATTAGTGTATTGGAAAGATAACTCTTTTGCATAGAAAGCAGATTTTCAGGCTTTAAGAATAGACGCAAGGAGAAGAACTAGAAGACAAACGCAGAAGTTCAACCCAGAGACAGTGAAGGCTTGGGAATCCACATTCTGGATACCATGAGACATGCTCAGCTTTAAGGTGGGTTAAGAGGGCAGAGCCAATGAGCTTTGCTGCTGGATGGGCTGTGTCTTATAAGGATTAGAGAAGAATAAAGATGGACTTTTAGGGTTTTGGTCTATATAACTGGTGGTATTGGCTGAGATGGAAATGGCCAAGAAAGAGTGGACTTTGGAGGAAAATGAAGAGCTGTGTCAGAGGTTAATTCTAAAGCACCTGTTTAGACATTCAAATAGGAATAGTGAGGCGGTGGTTGGACATACAAATTAGAAAGGTGGGTAGAGCTGGGCGTATCAACCTGTGACTCTGTTATCTGTGTATAAAATGGCTTAAAACCATGGACTAGAACAGGGTTGCTGGACAGAACAGGCACTGTGGACCTTCCTTGCGGAGTAAGCACAGCGGGGGCTGTCCTGCGCGTTGGAGGATGTTTGGCCGCATCCCAGGCCTCCAGACACAAATGCCTGCAGCATCTCCTCACAAAAGTGTCTTCAGACATTGTCAAATGACCCCTTCAGGGCAAAGCTGTCCCCTGTTGAGAGCCACTGGACTATATATATACATGTTGAGAGAGTGCAGTTGGAGAAGAGAATGGCTGGAGTCCTGCCCCTGTTGCAGAGGGAGGAGGGGGAGCCAGCCCAGGAGATGGAGGAATGTCCTGTGAGCTGGGAGGAGCTGGAGGAGCAGGTGGACAAGGCTGTTATCAGAGCAGATGGTTGGGGTGAGTGTTGCTGGGAGTTTGAGTAAGATGAGGACAAAGAACAGAACCTTGGGTTTGGCAACAGCGAGGCTGCTGGGGTCCTTGACATGAGGCATTTCAGTGGAGAGAAGGAGACAGAAGATAACTGGAGTGGGTTGCAGAGGGGACAGGGTCAGTGTTGAGGACGTGGACACGGAAAGCACTGACAGCCCTTGGAAGGAGTTCTGTTGAAGAGAGAAGCAGAGAAGAGGCAATGCTCATAAGGGGATGTGGGGGCAAAAACGGATTTCTTTCTAGCATGAAAATTGCAGTAGAAAGTGGAATAATTACAGAAATTAACTTCTCGGGTAGATAAGAGAGGATGGAATTCAGTACAGCCAGAGGGGCTGGCTTTAGATAACTGCACAGACATTGCCGTACCCATCACATGAGGAGGGAAAGTGAGATGAGGACAGAGAGGTCAGTTGATAAACATTCTCAGTGGGAAGACGTGCTAGTCTTCATGTGATAGTTCCCATTTTCTTTGGAAAAAGAGGAAACTAATTTATTCACAAAGAATGAAGAATAAAACACCCCTAAGACTGCAAATATGAATTCCCTAGGGCAGGGGCCCCAGCCTTTTTGGCACCAGGGACCAGTTTCATGGAAAACAATTTTTCCACAGTCCAGTGTGGGGGAAGATTTCACGGTTCAAGTGCGTTACGTTCATTGTGCACTTTATTTCTATAATAATTACATGGTAATATATAATGAAATAATGATACACCTCACCATAATGTAAAATCAGTGGGGGCCCTAAGCTTGTCTTTCTGCAACTAGATGCTCCCGTCTGCGATGGGGTGATAGGAAACAGTGACAGATCATCAGGCATTAGATTCTCATTAGGTGCACACAACCCGGATCCCTGAGATGCACAGTTCACAACACAGTTCGCACTCACATTGTGAGAGTCTAATGCTGCTGCTGATCTGACAGGAGGCGGAGCTCAGGCAGTAAAGCGAGCAATGAGAGCAACCCTAAATACAGATGACATGAAGCTTTGCTCACCTGCCCACTGCTCACCTCCTGCTGTGCAGCTGTTTCCTAACAGACCACTAACCAGTGCCAGTCCATGGCCTGGGGAGTGGAGACCCCTACCTGGGGACGCCTTCCTAGGGGTATGTAGAAAGATGGTTGCCTATTTGAGAATCATGATCAAAGGTTTCAAATGAGCAGATGCGCCTCCTCCCCTCCTGAGCTAGCTGCGTGGACATGGGCTTTGTATCTGTGACTGGGCTTCCCCTGGAACCCCGGCCTTCCCGTCTGCGGACTGGCGTACTCCTAGACCTGCCTATTGCCTGCTCTAGCCTATTGCCTGCTCTATTGGGGCTGAGCTCCTGTTGCGAGTGAGTTTCCTCAGTCTGAGCTTTCCCTTGGTGCTTGCCAGGAGCTTGTTTTAGCCTTTGGTCATCATACCTACAATAATCGGGCTGCACCCCTAGCTTCTGGGGGGAGTGGTACATTCCCAGGCCTCATTTAGTCAGGCTAAGCCTCTATCGCCAAGCCTGGTTCCGCCCATCCCAGAGTCTTTCACACTTGTTCCCAGACCCCAGTCCTATTAGGACTCAACAGAAGTTCTGAATGAGAATTGGGAAGAATTCACTTGCAAAGATCGTGCTGGTGAAATGCTTGCGGGTATTTCAAAGTTCCTCATGGAGAATGTAATTCTGTAGATACAGCAAGTACAAATGATCATTGCTTTTATATGGATTATTGAAGGATTTAATTAGACAATGCAAGTTGAAAGCAAGCACATTGAATATTGTCAAGTTGCAGAGATAGTTAATGACAGCAGAACCTTATATAATAGGTGGTTTTGTTCTTGGAAGAGGGTTTCCTGAATATTAATAATTAAAATAAATTGGACAGCAAATTGGGGGAAAATATAGCAATGTTGTCAAACACGACAGCATTTCACACTATGATAAAGTTGTATCTCTGCATTGTGTGTGCATGTGCATATGTATGCACACGCGTGTGTGTACGGGGGCTGGGTGCACTGAAAGGCAGATGCATGGTGTTTATTGAGGGCTAGGTGAAGTAGTCAGACTTAACTTGATTTTTTAAGCCATTAAGCTCTCATTTGCATTTTAGATATTCTATTTATCAGCTATTCTTGCTTTATATTAATTACAGTTTTCAAGCATTTGTAAATATTTCCCTAAAAATCCTGCCTTCAGTTTGTGTTCCTCTTCATTTTTTTTTCCTCTTTTCTCTTGAGAGCAGCATGTGAATCAATGGTTTCATTACTGTCTTCTGTCCATCCTCCCCCAGGTTTTTGTCTAAGTTCCCCCACTTTGGTTTCCTTGGTGATGTGCAAGGCCCTCGGTTTCCAGCCCTTGCCCTTGGTGCTGGCTCCAGTGGGGACAGACACTGCTTTATGGCCCCCCTTTCACATCTCCACATCACCCTGGTGTCCCAGATCCCTCAAGGCACATGGAAAGGCAGCTGTTCCCCAGATCCTCTTTACAATGGCCAGCTCTCTATTAGACGACACAAGAAAAACTTTCCTTCTCACGTGAAACTCCTCTGGACACAGAAAAGAGGGAAAAGTCTATATTTCATGTGTTCAATTGAAAAATGATCTCTAAAATTACTTAAGACTCATGGATCCTTCTCTTCCCAGCCAGGCTTCTGAGAAGCACACCCTACACTTACTGCTGTGGTTCCTGACCTTCAGTGTGCTTTACAGTCACCCAAAAGCAGGCTTTGTCTCAAACACTTGCTGGAAATTGTTTTTGCTGAGGCCACTGTTGATCTCCCAAACAATAAATCCAAGCACTGAAGCACTGGGACATTTTGATCTCTTATTCTTGACTTTTCTGTCTCTCCTGTCATTCTCAAGCCTTTTCCTCTTCCTACCCGGTTAAATGTTGGGGTTTCCAGGGTTCCACCAGGGGCCATTACTCTTCATTGCTTTATGTTGTCCTTGGGTGATCTCATTAACCACCACAGTCATGCATGTGGCTGTCTTTCCAGCCCAGATTGCTCATAAATAGCTCTGAGACCTATATTCTATTTGTTTATTGGCTGTTTCTACCTCGATGTCCCATAAGCATCTTAAATGCAACATAACTAAAAATAAAATCATCATATTTCCCTAAAACATCCTCTTTCTAAATTTGGCATTAGATTAATGACATCAGGATCAACCTAGTCAAGGAGAATGGAATCTACTAAATTGACTCCAGAAGAGACAGAAAACAGAACAATATAACAATGCATGTTATTAAAGCTATTACTGAATTAACATAAAAATATGGCATACCAAGATGGCATTAGAAGTAAATGAATTCAACTTTCCATGGAATGTTATTTCTCTATTTAAGCCTATTTCAACTATTATGGAAAGAATCCTCCAAAATTCTTTTAAATAATGACGGCATACCACTGACACTGAAAGTTGATAGAATAGTTCTAAAATAGATCATTATCTTGAATATTACAAAAATCTTTACATAATTACTAAAGAAATTTAGCAGTACATTGTACAAAAAAATATGCCATGACTGAGTGGCATTTATTTCCTGAATACATGGGTAGATAAAAAAAAATTACAAATGGGTCAAATTAATACATAGTAGTAGTATGTTAGCGGAGGTAAATTATATAACTTACATAGGAGGTAGGACAAGAGGCATGTTAATAAATGTCAACATTCATTTCTGATGTTAAAAATCAGTGGTAAGGCAAGAATTGACAGATTTTTTTTTTAAAGCCAGCATGAGGCTTAAGGATAAAATGCTAAAACATACCTATCAAAGTATGGAACAAGACAAGGATCTTAACGATTGCTACAACTATTTAAAACTGCCACTGAAATGGCAGTCAATGGTGTTAAATGAGAAATAAATAGAAAGTTTGATTACTGGAAGGAAGAATTATTATTACTATTTGCAGATTCTATGATTAACAACCTGAAAATATAAAGAGAATTACCCAAAAGATTACAAAATATACCTACATAGCTGCACTATATCTAAATAATTATCAGTGAGAAAATATAGTAAAAGACATTGAAATAAGTACACCATTTACAACAGCAAATGAACAAAACAAAACAAAAAATAAAAAAACGAAAGATAAAATATCTATGAATGGATTTAAAAGATGATGTATAAATTTATATAAAGAAAACTTTAAAACTCTACTGAGAGACTTAAAAGAAGGCTTAATGATGTCATACTTTAAAAGTATAACAATTGTACCTGAAGTGTTCTGTAAATTCAATGTGACCTTTTCTGGAAAACCAGAAAATCTAGATTTCTTATGAGAAGGAAAAATAAGGAAAAATAAACGTGTGAGAATATCTTGGAAAACTGTGGAAAGAATGGGTAGAAACTCCCCAGTAGGATAATAAAACTCTGCTGTCCAATATGGTAGCCACTAGTCACATGTGGCTATTTGAAATTTAAGTTTAAATTAATTAGAAATTTATAAAATGAAAAATTCAGGTCCTCAGTCACACTAGCCACATCTCCAGGCTCAATGTGATAGTAGCTACTACACTGGATGGAGTAAACAGAGAACATTTTCATCATTGTAGAAGGTTCTATTGGACAATACTCTACTGAAGCATGTTACTGAATAATGAAAAGCGTTTGGTTGGCCCGGGAGAAGAAATAGTTAAGAACAGAATCAAGTCTAAAATTAGATCAAAATAAAGTAGAATTTAGATTGTGATAAAGGTTGTGTTTCAAAGGTGGGAAAAAGAGAGGCTACTTTTTATATGGTGTTGGGGCAATTGACTAATCATTTTTAAAAATGTACAGCTAGATCTTTATTTCATTATTCAAACCAATGTAAATTTCAGATAGAGCAAATAATTAAAATGTAAAAACAGAACTAAGCAAAATCCCTTACTGTCCTTGAGGAAAAGATCAATGGATTTATTTGTAAACTTTAAGCAGGGGTATTTGTAATACCTGTAACTGACAAAGGGCTAATTTCCTTAATTTACAAATAACTAATACCAATCAATGAGAAAGAAAATAACCAAAACAATAGGAAAATGGGTAAAGAATATGCATAGACGCTTCATAAAAAAAGTACAAATGGCCAATAATCACATGAAAAGATACTAAACCTCATTTATCACCAAAAAGACCCTAAATAGTTCAGTGTATATTCCCTACAAACAAGGACATTCTCCTACATAATCTTAACACAAGCACTGAAATGCAACAAACACCGGTATATTACTACCATTTTATCCCCAACTCATTCAGATAATGCCAGTTGTCCCAATAACATCCTTGATAGCAAAAAGATCAGTCTAGAATCACATGTTGCATTATTTGTGATGTCTCTTTATTCTCCTGTCTAAAACAGTTCTTCAGTTTTTTTTTTTTTTTCCTCGACTTTCATGCCCTAGACATTTTAAAGGTTACAGGGCAGTTTTGTTTTTTAAAAATTGAACATCCCTCAATTGGGGTTTGTCTGATACTTCCTAATGATTAGAGTCAGGTTTTGCATTTTTGGCAGATATATCCCACTGTGCTCCATCAGCTGCTACATGCTTTTAACTTCTCCATTTCATGGCCATGTTAACCTTGATCCTTCAATTAAGATTTTCAGTTTCCATAGTAAAGTTACTCTTCTTCCCTTTATAATTAATATGTATTTTGTTGGGAGATAATATGAAATAATGGTAAATATATAATGTTTCATCAAACTTTTATTCATTTATTCATTTATATTAATATGGAGTCATGAATTCCTAATGTAGTCTGTGGGTTATAGTCCGTTTTACTATCATTTATTTTGAAGCTCAAAGGGTCCCTGACTTGGCAATTGGGCAATCCTTTTGAGCCAGCATCTGTGTCCCCTGCACATGTCCCCTTTGCTCTTTAAGCATTTTCTTTCTTTTTGACATGGCTCTGTTCCAGGATCATCTTGGACTTTTCCTGCCTTAGTTCCAGAACTGGCCATTTCTCCAAGTAGCATTGGCTCCTTTTTAGGGAGAATGGTACTTAGAAACCAAAATCCAGGTACCAGATGTGCTCATTGCTTTTGGTGCCAGTGCTCCCAGGCCCTCACAGTGAACAGAGCTGTACACACATACACGTAGATACAACCATGCTCATTTCCACAGCTACCTTTATCTATAATGAAAATCATGAGTTTATGCCAGTATCTCAACAGTAATCCAGTACCCCAGAGTACTTTCAAATTTTCTATCTTTTCATATTTTTAACTCTCTTGGCTCCCATTATCTTTTTCATATTTACTCATTTGCTCTACCCCTGTATGTAAGCAATATCCCACTACTCTGTACTCCTTCTTCATCCCAGTGCAGATGCCTTTCTGGTCACTCTGGTATTCTGATCCCACTTGCAGGGCCATTGGCAGTGCCTCCCAACCACGTAAATGTCTTTTTCACTCTTCTTAGGCCCTGAAGCCCCTCTCTGGACCACAATGGCTCTCTCTGCCACTGCAGGTGGATGCTGACTGTGCTCAGCTCCACTTGGTGATTCTGGACTGAATTATTGAGGAAGAGGAAGAGAGTAAACACTGCATTATAGCTACCCTCCCCCCATATCCTTATGACTTGTTTGCTTATTTTCCTAGTCACAAACCAAACTTGGCAGGAGTGCAAAGCCAAGAGACTCAACCATTTCAACTGCTTACCTTGGTAACTCTTATAGGGGGAGGAACTAGGAAGTCATCTTTTACTATAGTAAGATATACCATATTAAGTAGAATGTTTTCATGAGTCATTTTGTTATGTGCAATTGATTTAAACACTGAGAATCACAACAAATGTGTTCTTTTCCAAAGACTTCTGTAAAAAGCTCTATTATATAGATATATGCCTAGATTCTAAGTTATGAAAAATAATCAAATACAGTAAAGGTTCAAGTCCACCTGTGTATATAAGCTTGATATTTCCATGTTATTGGTAGATAAGATAAATTTTAAAAATTTGTTCATCAGCTATCTGTCCCGTTACTCTATAAAACAGTGACTCTACCATAGGGAAAATATTATGGAAACCAAGTGTTAATGTTTTCATTAAACCAATGACGGAATAGTATGCAGGATTATAAAATGTTTCTGTGAAGTATGAAACAGTTGCAGAATTTACACATAAGCACTGAATAATCATGACATTGCCTGGAGGAAAATTTCTAACTCTGTCAAAAAAAGGTCATCTTTAAGTGTTGTTGTCATAATGGTAGAGTTAAGAGCCAAAGGGAATTTTTGAAAAAGGTGGTGGGAGAGAAAGATTCTGTCATCGAATCTATCATGTAAGCCTAGGAGAAAAAAATTGAGTATTGTCAAATAAGGCTCCAGTGAAGTAATGAAGAATTTTATTAAGTCCTTATTACTTGAAGAAAGACATTTTTACATTTTAAGAAACTTCAGATCTGTTTAATGTGTGATTAAATAAGGCATAAAACCAACCAGAGAGTTCACCAGGTCAACTTTTGGCTGCCTTGGGATGAACCACATTTTTCCCCCCTAACACAGCTATTCACTGATTTAAAGAACTTGCTGTTTCTTACTTAACATGTCTTATATTTTCCATTGAACTGAAGAGAGTTTTCCTTTTCAAACATTCAAGGTTATGCCCTTCAGTACAACTGGGTGCAACATAGAACCGAAATTATTTTGTTCTCAGCAAAAGTAAGGGGAAGAGATACATGTGTTTAACTGAGAAATTTAGTGGCTGCTTCAGTATGCATTAACCAATTTAATCCCTTCAACATGCCTCTGCAGTAGATATCATCCATGTGCTTTGGAAGAGGAAGTTAATGCTCAGAGGTTATGGTCCTTAGCCCATAGAAATGGGTGCACCCGCTTGGGAGCTCCCCCTTCTAAGGCCTTGGTGAGTGCTCTGTCCACTCTGGTGGTCTCTGCTTTATCTCAGTGGGGATAATTTTTAATGAAGGTCCTCCAGTGAATTCTCTTTGTTCTCATGTTCAACACTTATTGTAGACTACTGAATACTTGGCACTTTTTCACATTTCAGAAAGATATTCTGCATTATGGAATGGATAACACTTTGGTATTAAAATATCTATACTTTGATAGTTCTATAAATGCTTTAGAAGGAATATATTTGGGTCACAGGTAAAGTCCATTAAAGAGCAGAAAGTCAGTACATTATGCTGTCCTTCCATTCATAGTCTGGATGGAATTGTGTGTGTACTCACCTGACTGCTCTGTAATCTTTAATGAGATATTTTAAAATATGTGGAAGCATAGGCCATGACTCTCATGAGCATGACGGGTGACAATGGTCCTCATGGAAACATTTGCCAAAGCTCAATTAACAAGACATTTGGTGGAGAACTGAGGTCCCCCAACAGGCATGGTTTGATGTTCATGGAGACTTTTAGGGGCTCAGCTCAAGAACTTCACACATATACTGTTACTGTGCAATGGAGGGTTGCTTTCAATTGACTGTCTGCCTTGTTCACTGCTGAGTTGCAATGGCTTTCCTTTCTTTAAAATAAATAATGTGAAGTTAAAATAAAGAATATGTTTGTGTACTTTAGACATATGGAAATTTTTAGTTGCTAGTTTGCAATATGATATTTACAATATGATATTTCCTTTGTGTCATATGCTTTATATCATATTATGGCTTGGATGTGTTGTCTTGTTCGGGTATTAACTAGGTTGATATATGCTTATTTCATGCATTATGAAAAAAGTCAATACAAAGGAAAATTCAAAACTCAGTAATGTCATAATATTCCTTTAGAATAAACATTAGGTAGCAGTTGTCTCATTTTGTGCTATCCTCATCTGTGAAATTAGGCAATCCCTGTAGCATAATCTGTCAATGTTAACAATTTGTTGTGGGTATCATTCAATCTCTACTTTATGCCCAACCACTCAATGTAGTTTTCTTTTAATTATAGATTTAGAAATTGATTAAAGAAATATAAAATGCCAGATCAACTTACAACTACTTTAAAACTTGCCCATCCAAATCCATTTCTGGTCCTTTTGCAAAGCTCCACTTTTATGGTGAGGTGGACTGTGACACTAATACTGCTTAGATCTACTCCAGCTAGTCTGTACTAAGGCCACTGACTATTCTTTATTAAGGCTACTGAAAAATTTGGATGGTAAGATGCTCTATTTCAGGGTCACTCATCATGTTTCCTGATAAATACGAACAATAGTTCACTGTGTACTTCATTTACTAAATGCACTCAACTTCTTGTCAACCGGGAAAGGTGTCAGAAAAATGTGCCTAATATTGCTCACGACCTTATTTAGTAAATGAATGTGAGTGCCAGCCTATAGATTACTTTGTCTTGTGCTTCTATTTGTAGCTGTTCACAGATACAGCTTGCTTATCCACTCCTGTGAGATCTCCTTTTAAAGAAAATTTAACACAGAGCGGGGAAATGTAATAAATTTGGAGAAGGACATCATTTCACATTAGCTAATGTGCTTTTCTGCTTAATAGTCTAACATTAGGCATTAGACAAATATTTTTGTAGACCAGTACTTTGTTTTTGTTTTACTCTCGTTAGCATTGTACCATCAATTCTAAGAGATGCTAATCCACATACTTTGAGGTGGATATCTGTATTAATGAAATGTATGTCTAAACTGTTCCTTTCTCCAAATTAGTTCACAGTTTATTCCACGCAAAGAAGATATATTTGGGGGGATTCTAAGTAATATTTGAGTATTCCTTTTAGGAGTCACTGCACTAAAATCCTAGGAAGTGATACCAAAAAAGACCGAAATCCAAACGTGTGCTTAGCCAAATTAGCTTCAAAACCAATAGCACACTAAAAATAGCTAAATAAAATGCACATTTATTTGTTATTTTATTTCTGGACTTTTCATCACAAAATTGATTTATTAACATAGAGAAGATGCTAATTTTAACATGATAACCTGGCAATCTTTTTTTTCTTAAAGTAAAATGTAGCTTAGAGTCTGATTTCTGCAATTATCCTTTTTCTAATTTGTATACTATACTACCACTACCACCGTCATCTTCATTGAATGTACTACGTTATGTCTTAGGACAAGAAAAGAAGAGAAAAAAGGAGAAAAGGAAAGAAAAGGAAATCTCCAAAATAGTCTATGAATAAAAGTGGTTTCCGTTCTTTACAGAGTATTTGCATTATGTAGTAAATAAAGCAAAAATAATCTTTGGACTCGATTGTGCAATATAAGCTAGTTTACTAACAGGATAACACCAAGTTTAACTACAATAGAATTCAAATTGGCTATTAAGTTATGCTCATGTAGACAGTGGCAATATGTTAGACAACTGTGAAGAGAGAAGGAAGCATTGCCCGACCGTCTGTGGCCCCAAACAGGCCACTTCCATATGCTCCCGAACGCCTGGCAGCTTTGTCGCCCAAGTCCCCACTCCTTCTCAGCGACATCCATATGGTATCCACAGATTGAGAGCTTGCCTTTCTTTCTAAGACAGGCACAATCTCACTTGGTATTCTATTGCACTGAATGTTTGTGAACAGTGATTCATATTTTTATTGTAAAAATAAGATTATGGATTGTAATGGATTGTAATTCTTCCACTTTCATTATAAGAGACACTTATGGATCCTGACAGTCTTATATTTTAATTTTGTAGAAAGAAATGAGATGCTTGCATTTTAATCTAATATCAGAATGCAGCAGGCTACCATCCATGCCTCCGTTCTATCTGGGCACACGCTAAGTGCTGGGTGTTAAGTGTGAAGAGCAGCTCCTTCAAGCACCTCATCATATAGTGACGAGCCAGGAAACAGGGACGGGAAACACAACTGGGTGTGAGTGTCCTTGTTTCCATGTGCTGTTCTCACATCTAAACCGTAGGGAGTTGAATATCATGGAAACGTCTGATGTGTAATGAGCAGAAATGTGAACCAAGGAAATGACAATCAATTTCAGTATTTCTTGAGGATGTGTTTATTTTTATGTTGCAAATTTGAGGCCTTATACCTTCATTTCTTTGATCATTGATCATTTGTTGTTTTCAGACTTTTGAAACCCTGGGTATCACCTGGTCCATTTGGAAAAACTTAAAAGGCTGTGGTCATCATTTTCATTTCAGCAGACAGAGACTAACCATACTCTAAATTATAAATAAAATAATGAGGGAACAGACCACTTTCTAAAAGGAAAGCTTGCTTTCTTGTAAGAGATAAGTAGCACTGGCGCCAGAGATTAAAAAGAAATGCGTGTTCTGAGACTAAAATAAATTCATTTAGAGAAATCTCTCACTTTCTACAAAGCCTTTTTAAAAAACAGAATGCCAAAAGCGATATGTTGACAAATATTTACTATTTATTAAGAAAAGAAATAAAATCCTAGAGAAATGTCCAACACACACCAAACTGACCTGATAGCAAAGTGAACATACTTAAAAACATTGGTAAAAGAAAAAAGATGAAGTATGATATTTTCAGAATTGAGGAAAAGGAAAATAAATATTAGCACCTTCTCTCAATCAACCTTCCTGAGTTAAGTGTTCATTTTGCATTTCTTTCTCTTTCAGAGAATTCAACCAGATCTGGATTTGAGATTACTAGTGACAAAGCTTCTCTGGGGAAACTTAAGACAACAAAAAGAGAACCTTTTCTCTTGACTTTATTCTCCCCATTCCCTGTGAGGGGAGAGCTTCTCCAAGAGTCTGAGAAATATTTCTTTTTTGGGGGTTTACTTTTCTTTTCTTCTTTTTTTAACTTTTATTTTGGGCTCAGGGGTACATGTGCAGGTTCGTTATATAGTTACCTATATAACAAACTATGTGTCTCAGATGTTTGGTGTACAGATTAGTTTGTCACCCAGGTACCAAGCGTGGTGCCTGATAAGTACGTTTTTGATCCTCTCCCTTCTCCCAGCCTCCAATCTCAAGCGATCCCCAGTGTCTGTTGTTCTCCTCTTTGTATCCACGTGTTCTTGTTGTTTATTCCCACTTATAAATGAGAATATGTGGGATTTGTTTTTCTGTTCCTGTGTTAGTTTGCTTAGGATAAAAGCTCCATCCATGTTGCTGCAACAGCCACGATCCCTTTCTTTTTCATGGCTGCAAAGTATTCCATAGTGTATATGTACCACATTTTGTATAGTCTACCATTGGTAGGCATTTAGGTTGACTTCATGTCTTTGCTATTGTGAAGAGTGTCATCATGAATATACATGTGCATGTTTCTTTATGGTAAAATGATGTATATTCCTTTGGGTATGTACCCAATAAGGGCATTGCTGGGTCAAATGGTAATTCTAAGTTCTTTGAGGAATCGCCACACTGCTTTCCACAATGGCTGAACTAATTTACACTCCCACCAGCAGTGTATAGCATTCTCTTTTCTCTACAACCTTGCCAGCATCTGCTATTTTTTGACTTTTTAACAACAGCCATTCTGATTGGTGTGAGATGGTATCTCATTGTGGATTTGATTTGCATTTCAGTAATGATCAGTGATGTGAAGCATTTTTTCATATGCTTATTGGCCGTGTATGTCTTCTTTTGAAAAATGTCTGTTGATGTCATTTGCCCACTTTTGAATGGGGTTGTTTGATTTTTGCTTGTAAATTCCTTTAAATTCCTTATAGATTCTGGATTTTAGGCCTTTGTCAGATGCATAGTTTGGAAATATTTCCTCCCATTCTGTAAGATGTCTATTTACTCTGTCGATGGTTTCCTTTGCTGTGCAGAAGCTCTTTAGTTTAATTAAGTCCTATTTGTCAATTTTGTTTTTGTTGCAACATCTTTTGGTGTCTTTGTCATGAAATCTTTGCTAGATCCTATGTCCAGAATGGTATTTTGAGATTATCTTCCAGGGTTTTATAGTTTTAGGTTTTACATTTAAGTCTTTAATTCATCTTAAGTTGATTTTTGTGCATAGTGTAAGGAAGGGGTCCAGTTTCAATTTTCTGCATATGGCTAGCCAGTTATCCCACCACCATTTATTGAATAGGGAGTCCTTTCCCTATTGCTTTTGTCGGGTTTGTCAAAGAGCAGATGGCTGTAGGTGTGCAGCCTTATTTCTGGGCTCTCTATTCTGTTCCATTGGTTTATGTGTCTGTTTTTATACCATTACATCCTGTTTTGGTTACTGTAGCCTTGTTATATAGTTTGAAGTTGGGTAATGTGTTGCCTCCAGCTTTGTTCTTTATGCTTAGGATTGCCTTGGCTGTTCAGGCTCTTTGCGACTCCACATAAATTTTAAAATCGTTTTTTTTCTAATTCTGTGAAGAATGTCATTGGTAGATTAATTGGAATAGCATCGAATCTGTAAATTGCTTTGGGCAGTATGGCCATTTTAACAATATTGATTCTTCTATCTATAATCATGAAATGTTTTTCCATTTGTTCTTGTCATCTCTGATGTCTTTGAGCAGCCTTTTGCAGTTCTTATTGGAGAGATCTTTCACCTCCATGGTTAGCTATATCCTAGGTATTTTATTCTTTTTGTGGCTATTGTGAATGGGATTGTGTTCTTGATTTGGCTCTCAGCTTGGCTGTTGCTGGTGTATAGGAAAGTTAGTGATTTTTGTACATTGATTTTGTATCCTGAAACTTTCCTAAAGTTGCTTATCACATCAAGGAGGTGAGCAGAGGCTATGGGGTTTTGTAGGTATAGAATCACATTGTCTGCAAAGAGGGATAGTTTGACTTCCTCTCTTTTTATTTCTTTTTCATGCCGGATTGCCCTGGTCAGGACTTCCAGAAACATTTCTTATGCACCTCCCATTGCCTCTCCATGGGGCATGGCTTAATGATTGTTTGTTTTCCTCCATTCTTAGCTCCTGACAATCTGCAGGGGTGCTCTGACCATGGGCTCTTCCTATTAGTGTGTTCTACATCTCCTCACTTCTAGATCTTTCATGCATTACAGCCCTGGGTTTTCAAGGTCCCCCCACTTGTGATTGGTGGGGGTAGAGGTGAAGGAAAAAGGACAAGGATAACAGATGGGATGAGTGTTTCAGCTCTGTCAATGTTTCTGATTTGCATATATAAACACACAGAAAAATATTAAACCAAGGGGAAAAGGTTAGAATTTTTGTATTGGCACATATAATCTAGAGAAAATTGAATACGGTTATAACATAAAGGTGGATTCAAATTTATAAGGAAAGGACTTGAAGCCCCAGTAGTCTGTCAGTTGTCTATTATAAAGTATAGAAACACTTCTAGAGGAAAATTACCTTGAGGCCAAGCTAATGTTAACAATCCACGTCACACATTTTTATAAAGATCTGCAAACACTATTGCCTGTGTTCATGAATGGCTATAAATGAAATCACAAAGATTTAGCCCTTTAGGGGTAAGAAACTCGCAAGCCCTATCACAGGATTCAGGTTGGATATCACTTCATATTTTTAGTTCATTTAAAATTAATCATAATTTTCTTAGAAATCACTATGTATTAGTGAAAATAGGCAATTAGTTCTGACTATTTGCATGTACGTTCTATTTTCACCTTATAGGATCCTAATTAAAACATGATCACACCTCACTCAGGTATGAAATGCCGCGAACAACTATACCCCAATATGATTTGTGAAACACTGTGGAAAATGTGTACTGAATCATTTGCAGAAATCTCCATTAGCTAGAAAGAGCTTTTACATGCATCAGCTAAATGACAGGTAAATTCTCTTTATTTTATTTTACAAGTAATTAGTCTTTTGAAACTACAAGACCAGAACTGTGTTGGTACATTGCCTGTGGCCCTTTCTGATGAGCTGGTGACACCATGTACTTTAATAAGCCCAGAATTTGCCATTATTGTCCTATGGATTCAGAAAGAGCAGGATTATCTTCTCCTTCAGGGCCCTGCCAACGTGTTGCGCTGAACCGGTTGTTCTATGGGCTAATGAGCTGAACAAGGGAAACTCATTACCAACCCAAAAGCCGAGGCAAACAAAGTTTCTTTCCTTAACAAAATAAATCTTCAGAAGTGATGCATGTGATCCACAGTGAGGGAATTTCCTTCTTCTACAATGTTTGGTGGGTTTTGTTTGTTTGTTTATTTGTAGTGAGATAGAATCTCACTCTGTTGCCTAGGCTGGAGTGCAGTGGTGCAATCTTGGCTCACTGCAACCTCCGCCTCCTGGGCTCAAGTGATTCTCCTGCCTCAGCCTCCTGAGTAGCTGGGACCACAGGCACGTGCCACCACACCTGGGTCATTTTTGTATTTTTAGTAGAGACGGGGTTTCACCATGTTGGCCAGGCTGGTCTTGAACTCCTGACCTCAGGTGATCTGCCCGCCTCAGCCTCTCAAAACGCTGGGATTTGTGCTGGGATTGCAGGTGTGAGCCACCGTGCCCAGTCCCATCTACAATGTTTTTGAGTGAGGGTAATTGTGGGTCAGCAGACCAGGAAGATGAGGAACGGCCCTGATGTACGTATTCCCTGACTAGTAGCTGTGGCAAGCAGGCAACCGAAGGTGCTTCCCCCACAGCCCCGTCCGACTTTGTGGCTCCCCTAAAACTTGCTTTTGGAGAATGCACTCCACAGTCTGTCAACCAGGCTAGAAACGAAAAGGCACGCAGAGACTGAATTCTCACAGTCTGACTTGGGATCCTGGCCTCCCGACCACTCCTTCAATGTTCTGTGCGTGTAACTCCATGTGGAAGTACTTGCCAAAGCCCAGATAATCTAGCTTTTTCTCAATTATTCATGAGATTTAGACAAAATTGCATATTTATTACTTTTTTTTTTGGTATGGACTGCTTAGATACATTTCAGGCAAGGAACAATTCAAGATCTATTTGCTAGAAGCCTCTCTAGGTTAGCTTAGCTTACTAGTTCTCATTTCAATATGAAAACCATCGTTACAACTACTTCTCTTTGAACTCTGAGAATAGAGAATCCTGAACATTTGACAGTTTGTGGCAATTTATGTAGCTTGTTCTATTCCTGTTGGCAGAATATGGGGAAATATGGGAAAATCTGAATCTATATTTATATACACATATACATGCACACATACATATGTGTGCTCATACATGTTCACATACACATATATACACATACACATAAACATATCCAGATATACACACATATATGCACACCCACATATACACACATGCACATACACATGTACAAACAGTATGTGTGTGTGTGTGTATATATATATGACATATACATATTTCACAGCAGCAAAGGTAGAAATGGCAGAGCTTTGGACCTGGAGAAGGACTCGGAGATAGTCACTGCTAGAGACTTTCCACTCAGAGATGATCTTATGTTTTCTCCCTCAGTTACTAATCAGCTCCCACCCCTGACCAGTGGACACAGAAGCACCAGTCTCCCTCCATTTTCCCCTCTGCCCCCACCTTCTCGCAGCAGCCGGCGGGGACAGGACAGCTCCACCTGCTTCCCAGACACCTCCTGCCCTCCTGCTGCCCCAGTGGGCCTGCTCAGGTCCCCACCTTTCTCATACTGCTTCCTCTGCCCTTTGCTCATGACTCTAACCCTGCCCACCTCTTGGAAGCCCCCCAGGGAGGCCGGCTAACTCCTCTGAACTTCCCCCAAATCTAACGTCGAAGCTGGCAATGGTCGTGTGAGGAAGGCAGGTCTGTCTCCCCCATTAGACTGGATCCATTTGCAATGGACCTGGGGCTCCCACATCTGACTGTCAGTGGCCCTTGAGGTCACCTAACATCCCCATGTCACCCCGGCGGAGAGAGAACCGTCACCATGCTCTTACCATGTACCTAATTGCGCAGGTGCAGTGGTGGCCTGAGGCCAAGCACCTCAGTGACCAAGCGCAGGTTCTTTCGCTGTATCCTGCCCCCTCCTTGGGTGGGGGCTCATGACTTGTTCCTTTCTGCCTCCCCAGGCACCTGTAGCCGCCTGTAAATATTTATTGATTTGAACTGGGGCAGAAGGTGGATGAGTAGGGGTTACGGAGCTGGGTGGTCTTTGCCCAGCCTCACCTCATGCCCGAAGGTGACAAGACTCTCCCCACACAGCCCAATTCCTGAGAAGGCTCCCCAGAGGCCGAGGGAGGCTCTTCCGCTTTGTGGCTCAGGGAACACCCGAATCTCTTTATGACTCTGTGTCTTAAAGAAATTGGGACGTAAATGTATACCTGAAGACAGCAGGATTAAGAAAAATCCACTTGTGAACTGATAAATGTTGTAGTCTTCCCAGTTCCTATTAAAATTTATAACTACTATTAAGAATTGATATAATAGGTGTACTCTAACGAAGTGGAAGTGGGTTTGTGACACTTTCTGTAAATTAAAGGTTTTCACCAATTCTGCTTAAGTATTCACTTTCTTCTTGTAATACTGCTTTAAAAATATTTTTTCCTATGTTTCTGTCTTGTTAGCTTTCCTTATACTTGTTTGACACATTACAAGTTAAGAAATAATAGGCTGGGCATGGTGGTTCACGCCTGTAATCCCAGGACTTTGGGAGGTCGAGGTGGGTGGATCACGAGGTCAAGAGTTCGAGACCAGCCTGACCAACATGGTGAAACCCCGTCTCTACTAAAAATACAAAAATTAGCTGGGTGTGGTGGTGTGCACCTGTAATCCCAGCTACTCAGGAGGCTGAGGCAGGAGAACGCTTGAACCCGGGAGGTGGAGGTTGCAGTAAGACGAGATTGCACCACTGCACTCCAGCCTAGGCGACAGAGTGAGATTCCATCTCAAAAAATAATAATAATAATAAAAAAATAATAAATATCACATTTGAAAAACGTGAACATAGCACGGGAAACCCTGGCCATAGGAGGCTGAGAAATGTGGAGAGACCTGAACCGCTGAGAGGCAGGACCCACGTTCTACGGATCCTGCCCAGTGCCTGAGTCCTGGGGCCCAGGAATGAGGCAGTGCAGGGCGCTTCCCAAGCACACTGACGTGCAGGAGTAGGGTGACCAAGCATCCTGCGTCAGCCTGGAATGTTCCGTGTCCTGGGCAACTTCTCAGTGCTGAGCAAACTGGGGCAATTGGTCACCCTCTTAAAAAGGTATCTAAAACAAGGATTGTAAAACAAAGCTTCAACTCTTGAGGGTTTTTAGCATTCCTTGGTTTGTCAACAATCATATCAGGTGACTTCACTTTGAACGTTAAAAGGTTAAAATTTGACCTTCCTTGGAGAAAAGACTCTCTTTGGCGCAGTTCTGTCAATACATCTTGAATGCTGCTCATGAAATTCAATCCTCTCCCCTCTCCCACTCATGGCTGTGTGTTGTTTGGAAAGTATGCCTGAACTGAGAAGTATGTGACACGTGCCCACGTTCATACCCTTGGCGTTTAGACTCCAAGGTTAGTACTGTTGCCTTTGCGCGAGGTCATCCAAATGGTCTAGATCATGGAGCAGAACATCCTGTAGACACTGGGACAAGTGTGCTGTGTGTGTGCACCTATGTGTAAGCCCACATTGGGTGGTCCCATCCTCAGGAGGTGCCAATGTCCCAGTTCCTGATTTTGTGATGCACTGGTCCTAGGGGACTGAAAGACCTAGGACATTTCCTTTTCTATATTAGAAAAAAAAGTTGCCTTTTCCTCTGTATTTTTAATAAAAAATAGTTGTAGGCTCAGACTGACAGCAGATAAAGAGGACTAAAAGATTCCCCTGGTTGCCAGTCTTTATCAAAGCAAATTCCTTCACTTTTGCCCATCCAAGTACTGTATCTGTGATCACATTTTAAAATTAAAAGTGAGCAAAGTCACTTTTAGGGTCAAATGTTTTGTATTCTTCGGCGAGTCTGCAGAAAGATAAATAGGCTATAGCGCTATTTAATGATGTTTAAAATGTCCAAGACCTTCTTCTAGGCAGTGATAGAGATATGTATTACATATAATACAAATATATACTTCACAGTTTATACAAATATGTATTTGTGTTTATAGCTATCTATGTATATAGACACATAGATGCATATCTGTACACACACACACAAACACAGACACACAACAAACAAAAGAACCACACTGAATTGTGGTTGCCTCTGGGGCAAAGCTAAAGAATGAGTTTTGGGAGGAGTTCAAAGGAATACAGCTCTGCCCCAGGCATCCTTGTCAGTGGAGTTTCAATCTGGCCATTCTCTATCCCCACCTCCACCATTTACTTCTCCAGGAAAGTATTAGGTGCCTGAGAGGCAGCCAAGTTTGGCGATTAAGGGTGAGGCCTCCTGGGTTGCACTGCCTGGGTTTGAATCTGGGATCAGCTGTTTTCTGCCTGTGTGACCAAGACCTAGGTCCTTGCCTGCTCTGTGGCTGGGTTTCCTCCCCAGGCAGACGGGATGATAACAGTCCCTGCGTTACAGGGTTGTCATGAGCCTTGAAGGAATGAAGAGACACGAGGCACTGCTTTTCACTTGGAACAGTGGCTGACACAAACCCTGGAGAAGCCTCTGTCCTAGTTGAAGGCCCTCTGGTGAAAGTGGATTAGTATCGCTAGTTTCTTATGAATTAGTTCAAGCTGCGAGAATCAGCCTGCAATTTAGTTGAGGGCAGGAAACATTTTATCATTCTTATTCTTTAAGTACTCAGAGCTTTGTTGAGTACATTGGACATCATGGGTGTTCATCTATTTATTTATTCCATACATGATCATGTGAAAGGATAATAAATCTTGGGGCCCCCAAATCACTAAGCTCAAGGGAAAAGTCCAGCTGGGAGCTGCTTAGGGCCAACCTGCCTCCCATCCTATTCAAAGTCACTCCTCTGCTCACTGACATGGATGCATATCTGACGGCCTCCTTTGGAGAGGCTCATCAGAAACTCAAAAGAATGTAACCGTTCATCTCATCTCCTGTGGCCTGCAAGCCCCCTCCCTGTTTCGAGTTTTCCTGCCTTTGTTTCAAGTTGTCCTGCCTTTTCAGACCAAACCCGTGTACTTCTTACATGTACTGACTGATGTCTCATGTCTCCCTAAAACGTATATAAAACTAAGCTGTGCCCCAACTGCCTCGGGCACATGTCGTCACAACTTCCTGAAGCTGTGTCATGGGCACGTCCTCAACCTTGGCAGAAGAAACGTCCTAAATTAACTGAGATCTGTCTCAGATTTTCTGGGTTTGCAATCATTAAGCCCTTATTACTATCAAACACTAGAGCAGATGCTGGGACCTCACTGATGGGCAAGGCAACACACTTCCTACGTGTAGCAAAACACTTAGGAACACAGATTCTTGGCGCCAGACGACCTCGGTGCCCATCCCATCCACCAGTTCTTACTGTGTGACCCTGCACAAATTAACATCTTTGGGCCTTACTTTCATCCTTTGTAAAGTGAGGACAATGATACTATCCACTTCACACAACTGCAAATCACATACACACATGTAAAGTGCTGAGAGCAAGTGCCTGATGCATAAGCAGTATGGAGATGGTGCTATGATTTCCTCATTTATTTTACAATCTAGGTATTTGGTGGTATTTTTTGAACAAATGACAAATAAATAATCAAACTCTGAATTTTTTTTAACTTACTGAGCTATCTTGACTCATTATATTAGCAAAAAAAGAGAAGTAAAATTTTCATAATCAAAACAGTTAATATAGATTATATTAAAAATCTGTGGTCATTTTAGTGAATAACTAGTTTCAGTCATTTGGTTAACGCATGTCCAAGGCTAGATTGAAAAGGCTACTTGAAAAAGGAAAGTATGTGAGTGAATCAAAATTTTTACATTCTCTGCAGAGAGCCTCAAGACATCAGCACAGATTAGCGGGGACCTGGGTCTCACAGATAACCACGTATCTAGAAACCTCTCTTTATATCAGTGATGATAAAGTCATTATATCCCTATGTACTTGCCTTGTAAGTTTCAAGTGCTTTACATTACAATTTTGTACTTTTTGTTTTGTGCTCCTGACATGGACTGGGATGCTATCCTTTCTACTTTCTACTGGGATGTGGCCAGTTCTGTTCCTTTGAAAGATAAGATAACTCTTGCTCTGAATTATTCCCTTAAAATGGAAGGTAAAGAGAGAACATTTAACATAAGCCAGCTGGGTGCGGTGGCTCACGCCTGTAATCTCAACACTTTGGGAGGCTGAGGCAGGCGGATCACAAGGTCAGGAGATCTAGACCATCCTGACTAACACGGTGAAACCCCGTCTCTACTAAAAATACGAAAAAAATTAGCTGGGCGTGATGGCAGGTGCCCATAGTCCCAGCTACTTGGGAGGCTGAGGCAGGAGAATGGTATGAACCCGGGAGGCGGAGCTTGCAGTGAGCCGAGATGACGCCACTGCACTCCAGCCTGGGCAACAGAGTGAGACCCTGGACAAAAAAAGAAAATAGCCATCAGTTTCATAAGGACAGTAGGTTAATGGGACTGTATTTTTATGATACACCTCTAGACCAAGCATTTACAGATGGTATTTTTTTTTCTTCCTTTATAGCTAAAGGTGATTTCAAAATAGATGTGTACTGGAGCAACCGAAAGCACCAACAATATCCACAGAGATGAGCTGTGATTAGCACTAACGGAGAACCAGTTATAACTGTATTCAAAGGGAAATGTTCTTACTGTGGAAAAAATCAGGTATTGATACATTCTATTAATATATGTATTTTTTCCTGGCAGAAAAATATTATCTTGAAAATTTTAGGTTCAAGTTTTTAAAAGTTTAGTAAAATGACCACAAATTCTTCTTAACTTTTTTCTTCTTCGGTTTTCTCCCTCCTTCATATATTTGTTTATATTTTCTATCATTTGCCCATTGACCAAGCTGTCTGCCTCTATCTATCTGTCAATCAATCTATCTAGTCTGTCTGTTTAGTCTGTCTACTCTTTCTGTTTGTCTACATGTCTATCCGTCTATCTACCTGTCTCTCCGTTTATTTGTCTGTCTGCCTATTTGTCTATCTGTCTAGTCTTTCTTTCTGTCTACCTGTTTATTTTTCTGTCTGTTCGTCTAGTCTTTCCTTCTTTCTGTCTCTCTAGTCTTTCTTTCTCTCTATCTTCTGAGCATCTGCTCACCCCAGGTCTTGCGTCATGTACACAATTATCTGTTTATTTCTTGGCCTCTCTTCCTTCTTTGATTGCAGAATATGATAAGTGACTCTTTCAAGAAATCATCACTGAAATCTCACACAGAACTCTGTCAACAGTTATCACGACAATAGGTAACATTTATTGAACCATCACTAACTGCCAAGCAGATTATGTTATTTATTTACACTGTTTTGCCTAATGTTGCCTCAAACCCTGCTGAAGTAGCTGTCACTCTTCCCATTTGACATCTCTAAGGCAGCGGGAACTCCCCAACGTTGCACAGCAGGAGAGGCTACAAGTAAAGCTCCCAGTAGCCCTAGGACAGGAGAGGTCTTGGAGTGGATAAATGTTGGTGAAAAGAATGAAAGATCACTTTAAAATTTGGGTCGTGGTTGACCAGGGGACGGACGGTGTCATTAGCAGGGATAACAGAGCTGTTGGGCGCTGTCGGTGAGCAGCAACCATAGTAGCTGTCATTGATTAGAGTCTCCGTGTGCTTGTCACGCGCGGGGCATGGTTCTACTTCCCTAACTCTAGATGATCAGGGAACCAGCGTTCTCATGGCAACGCTGTGCGGAAAATGCTGATTTGGATCTTGGACCTGTTGCTTTCGAGGTGGGCAGGAGATGAGCTGGAGGAAACCGAGCCAGAGACTGGAGGGACAGGGTCTGGGCGGGAACCCGGCTTGTAGGGGGTCTCTGGGATTCCTGCTCCCTCCGAAAGAGCAGGAGGGAGCTGCGCCCTGCCGGGGAGCAGGAGAATGGAGGCGAGAATCGGGGAGGAACGAGTGAGAGAGCTCGCCGAGCTGGGAGGAGATGCTCGGGAGCCAGCGGTGACACTCAGGGGCCCGGAGGAGGCCTCGGCGGGGCTCGGGAAGGGAGGCAGGAGGAAGCCAGAGCTCTCCGGGGGTCATTTTAGAATGGTCCTGGAACTGAAACTTTGAAAGCAGCGTGATTGTGTGTCTTTAGGTGCAGAGGCTCCATTTCCCTGCAGGGCAGGGAACGCAGCACAGGGAGGCCCAGAGGGGTCAGGCGGCCTCCACTGCCACCTCCTCAGACACCGAAGCGCAGGGAGCCCTGGGGGAGGTGGGGCCCCTTCCTGCCTGCATTCCCCTATCACAAAATGTTTTTAAGCACACTTCTGGGAAGCAGGGGGGAACGATTTCGCGGCTGGAGAAGGGAGTCACATCACATTGAAAACACTGGGCTCTAAGGCCGTGTGGAAAGGGAAGAGGCCTCCAACACTCTTCTCCATCGGACGCGTGTCTTCCTGGGTTTCACCGTCAAATGTATGATGTAAGTAGAACCCAAATCAGGAGACAGTCTTAGAAGTGTAGCTAGGGCGGCACCTGCGGCTAAACCTCTCTTTGGCAGCACTCTGTTTGGATGCAATTGCTTCAAGATTGGATGGAGATTTAAGGAATTATAAATGAAATAAACAATTAGCTAACATTATTTGTAGTTCATGACAATGAAATGTGAAAATAATCAAATGCCAATCATCAATGTGTGGCTGAGAGGCCAAGGCACCCCATGCTCTCTCTGTTATGGAGGGATAAAGAGGCTCTTTCAATTGCTACCTTTGGAAACATCACCTCCTTTTAACATGGTGAGAGTTAGGGGTCAAGGGAAGTGGACTCCCTCTACAATCAACTCCAAATCAAGGCTCAAGTTGAAGAGGACCAGTCCCAGGAGGGAGGACAAGCTTACGGTTCAGCAAGCCCGTGGACACCCATGTGGAGGGGAGGCACTTGAAGAGCCCCAAATGTCTGATGCCTGCAAAGTGCATTGATGACCAAAAGGGAGGGGCGTGGGGAAGGAGGGGAGAGTGAAGGAGATGGGAAGGGAGAAGAGCAGAGGGAAGAACAGCATGTGTGTGTGTTGGGGGGGCGTCAATCAGGGCACTCCAGTCTCAACAGGCAGCCCCATTCCTGCAGCCCAGCAGTCCTGGAGATGTTTTAATCTCCAGGACTGATTTTAGTTGCTCCAAAATACTTGCGCATTGATGCTTTCACAAATAAGCTATTTGGATGAGTGAAGCAACCACCGCTTATGAAAAAGCTGTCCTGTTCAGTGTAGGTATGCCACTATGACTACAAACACCTTGGACACCCCGGCTGCACCCCATCTAGTCCCAGGAACAACTGGCAGTCAGAGTCCACGTCAAATCCATTCTGTGCTTGACGGCAGGTGGCCTGTGGCTTGTGCAGCTCAGAGCCAGACACCACCAGCCTGGAGGCGCCGGCGTTTCCTGCCTTGGGAAAGGCAGACAGATGGAAATAACAAGATGAAGAAAGAAAGATATGAAAGGAGGGAAGGAGGGTGACAGGGAGACAGGAGAAAGGACAGGGAGGGAGGGAGAGAAGGGGAGAGAACAAAAGACAGACATCAAGAGGAAGAACTGAAACTAAGTTCTGGAACTTCAAAAGTGAAAACAGAACTCCAGGAACTCTGACTATGGAATCTCTCCTCTATAGAAAGGAGTGCTGAGTCTATGAGCTATAGGGGAATGTGTAATCGGGTGCGGAACCTCCAACACAGATGGCCTCATCTATTGTCAAATCTGATTAGTATTAAGAAACAGTCTCACCTGAGGTCAGGCATTTGAGACCAGCCTGGCCAACATGGCAAAACCCTGTCTCTACTAAAAACACAAACATTAGCCGCCTTTGGTGGCCCACACCTGTAGTCCCAGCTACTCAGGAGGCTGAGGCAGGAGAATCACTTGAACCCAGGAGGGGGAGATTACACTGAGCCGAGATTGCGGCACTGCACTCCAGCCTGGGTGACAGAGTGAGACTCCATCTCAGAAAAAAAAAAAAAAGAAAGAAAGAAAAGAAAATAAATAGTTTCCTAGTCCAACATGGATTTGAAAAAGTCTCTGATTCTATGTTTTCTCCAATATGTTTAAAATGTATACTACATTTAAAATACATTTTTATTTGAAATACTTTTAGGAATACTTTCAAACTATGATGGGCTGGTACAATTTCTAACTCTGAATATTGAACCAAAAATTATCTCTGAGGAAAATTTGTCAAGTTCAATATAACAAAATGAACTTTTGTTATATTTAAAAAAAATAAAGAAAGAAATTCCACGTGTTCATGTCTTCATTTAGTGTTTCCCTCCCAGTTCTCGGGAGGCCACCATGCCGCACTGCTCCATACACAACACTGGGTTCTTAAGAATGGTCAGTCTCGGTATTTCTGTCTGGGCAGCCCCTGGGAACAATCGCCTTGTTTATAGTTTTCCACACTTAGAGAATTTAAAGCAATACAAATAGAATAGTGGTGAAAGTACCAACTCTGACCTTAACTCTTCATACATTGTCTTAAGTTTAATTCAGCCCTCAAAAACAAATTTAAAACAAAATGAAAGTTTTTCCTCTGGGCATCTGAAAGACTGACACCCATTTTTACTCTATCAATCTAAATGAAGACTTATGGAAATGATTAGCACACAAGGCATATTTATATAATTGCATATTTATAAAATATAAAGTGGCACATCAAAATTTTGTAGACTCCATCACCACCTTAAAATGAATATTTAAAATTACCCTGCAGTTACATGCCAGTGTGCTTG
>NW_016804646.1:3799483-3811021 GCF_001698545.2 Rhinopithecus bieti
TTTTTTAATTTATTTATTTTATTTAAAATAAAATGTCAGGGACATTTTTTATTTTATTTTATAAATATTCATTTGAAGTATAGGCTTCAAATGTCTGTTATCAAGCAATCGATTGTCATTTTATAACCAGGAACAACAAAGAGTTACTATGTATTATGTTTAAAAAAGGCTATTATCTCTTACACACTTTGGGATCAGGTTTATGGGTTGTAGAATAGTAAGAAGTGTCAAGCATTTGGAAAAATGGAGACCTGAGGAGTGGAGAAGTGTGTCAGATCTTTTTAAGCAGGAAGTCGAGTGACGGCTGCCTACTGCAGGAAGTCACAGATGTCTGCACCTGTCCAGCACTTGACAAATGCTCCCAACACACCCGACCCGGGAACCAGTCGGCCTAACCATCCTCCTTGCAAATACAAACAGTACAAAAATAAAGTGTTCTCTCATCAAGTCTAAATAGAGATCCACATAAGCCATCCATGTTGGAGAACTCTAGCTTTGTATGCTATGATGAAAAAAGTATTTAAAATGAAATAAACACCTTAATTCATGCTCATCTTGAGATACACTTACGAAAGTTTAAATGTTTAAAAATGAGGCAATAGACATTTTTATGGTTGATAACAAACTACAAATTTGTCTGGGGGGAAAAAATCATTAAATGTTTGACAAAAGAGCTGTGATAAGAGATAAAGAACACAGTATTCACTGTCTAAAGAACCAGAGGGGAAAATACAGCTTGTCCCGGAGCCCACATTTTCAACTATGTGTGCTATGATTACAGTTCTAAACAATGGATACTGTGTCAGCACAGAGAAAAACAAACAATAGGTCTTTTTCTGGAAGTATCTGTAGGAAGAACATACAAATTAGTCAACAAGGGAACTGAAATAATCCTTGCATTCTTTGCAAAAATAATACTTTAAGTTTCCTTTGCAAGAATGTTGGTATTCTTTTCCACTGTGCATTTCATTTTCCTTCATTCACTATAGATTTTCTCCCAACCTGCACCTGGTTTGAGCAGCAGTCAGCTGGCTTCTGGGGACTTTCCCCATTTCATTCCCTCTAACCCCCAGAGACTCTGGAGGCAGCTGCACAACTGTGCTTTCTGTAGTTATAAAAGCCAGCTTGTGACATCCTTTGCTTGATTCAGTTAAAAACTGAATTAACTGAAATCAATTCAACAACAGCTCCCCCGGTGCTTCCCCGTTGATGGCACCGCTAATGCAGTTCGGGAGGGGATGGGACATTGAGGAGCAGGACAGTCTTCAGGAAGCTTACAGTCTGCTTTGGGGTATGAGACACCAGGCAGGCTGTGGGTTTCATCGGGAGGGACTCCCATGAAGTGTTACAGGGTTTAGAGATAAAAGGTGTCTGGAAATGAAAGATGAGAGGATCTTGGACAACCTAGGGGCAGAGGGACTTCATGGCTGGGAGTGGGAGTGGAGGAGAAGGTGGCATTTTGGTGGGTGGGTGGAGGAAGAGCATAGGCACAGATGGCCACGTGGAGTGTGGTCCACAGATAAGTCACCTGGTGGAGTGCAGCCGCAGTGGCTGAATCATGAGGTCTTAGCTCGTGAGTGTATCTTAGCTCAAAGATACGCTCAAGCTCCTCGAGCTAGGAGAAACCTTATAAACCACCTAAATGGATGCCTTCCCTTTAGAGAGGAGAGAGCTTAGGTCACAGAGGGGCTGTGACCTCCCCCAAGGATGGCGCAGAAAGTGGCCATAGCAGTGAAGGGGAAAGGCCTCGTGGCGTGGGGGGCGCACTCACCAAAAAGGTGTGGGGGTCAGAGAAAGGGAAGATCAGAGGACACTGGAACTTGACACTGAGGTGAGGAGTGAGACTGGGTGGAGTCATTCACAGAAATTTCATTTGAAGCCTGTGAAGGAAGTAGGTTTGGGGGGGCGGGAAGGGATGATGGTGAATTTTGTTTTTTAATTATTGCTTTTATTTATGTATTTATTGTTTGCAATTTTGAGGTCTAGTGTCCACGTAAGTGGAATGGTTTAGGAAAAGGTGCTCATATTTTATGCTGTTCTCCTGGACTAAGGGTTAATACATAGTCCCTCTTTTAACTTGAATCTAAGTAACAGGTGGTTTTCTTTCCCCAGACCATTGAAATGATAATATGTAAGTAATATTTTAAATTCAGTATTCTAATAAATGCTAAATAAGGGATTTCTGATTTCGGTTGTTTCAGGAACACAGTCATCCCAAAGAAATGACTTAGGTGACAAGTGGTTTGCATGAGAAAGCTGCACACGGACACTGGGTGAGTGCGCTTGGAGCTGCTCGTCAGGACGTCATTAGCAGTAGACAGAACACGAGAGAAGTAATCAGTGAAAGAAGACAGAGTTGTTGTTTCTGACTTTGTCTTTGGAGCCGGCTTATACAGCATTTGAGTGGGTTTTTAATGTAAGAGAAAGAGCCCTACACGTTTGCCCAATTATAGTTCTAGGCTCCAAAACAAATTTTACTAGGATTCTGAACTGAGGGGTTAGACTGTTTTCGTTAACTTTTATTCTTATAAATATTTTTGGCCATTGCAGTCCAATCAGAAGAAAAGTAGAAAGCAGATCATTTTTACCTCCTCTCAGAAAAGAAATCCAAATTTTACAAGAATGCCCATTCTTGAAAGTCTCTTGTGCTGCTGGGCAGGGCCTTTCGATTATTTTCAGACAGATGTTGAACCTTCAGAATTTCCTCCATGCACTGGGGTCACTGACCACTTGTGTCTAACGCAACTCTCTGCACCAACTAGATTGTGCCCCGACCTGTATTTTCACTTTAGAAACCTTATATTCCAACACTACTCAAGGTCGACTGTCACTGAATGTAGGCTTCTCTTTACAACTGTACTTATGAAGAACAAATATACTTGTAGATGTCTGGGGACTTCAAGTTTAGTTTACAAATGTGTATGTCCTCATTTAAGATTCGATTTGTATTATATTTAGGCAAGTTTTCTGGCTCCTAATGAGGTCCTAATGAGTCACTGATGGTAAGGCTTCAGATTCAGACCTTTCTGTTAGGATGGGGATGAGCTGTTTTTCCTCATTTGCCAATTATTTGGGAGAGAAAAGCAATGTAATGCAATCGGAATCCAGTTGCATTATTAAGACCTGCATGTGAAACCTAGTTTCTTCTATTGGATTGAATTTGTCTACTGGAGTAATTTTTCTGATTTTTGGATTCTGTTACTACTCCTTGATACAAATGAACATTACTGCTTTTGTGGTGTTACCAGACCTAGCTTATATAAATAAATGACAGGCCAGCTGGGGGTCGGCCCGTGCAAGCATGAACTAAGCAACAACAAGCAGTACGCCCTGGGGTGACCAGTGTGTCAGCATTCACATTAGCCTGGGACAGTGAATGCGGGCCCTTGTCAGTCACGGGCATCAGGCGCATGGCACTGGGCACAGCTGACTGTTGATGTTGATGGCTGGATGGCTGCATTTAAGTACACTTTCACAAAACTCATTTGTATCTCTTCCCAAAGAAACCTAAATGGAATTCATTTGTTGCGGAGCTGCAATGTAAAAATTTTAAATAGAGAACAAAATGGAGTATGTTGCTATTTCATGTAAAAGAGAACATGGGAGAAACTAACAATCTGTAAGGTAAAAACTGATGTCAGTCCTTGCCACAATGAATAATTGGCAATGCCAGTCAGACTTTAAAGGTATCAGATAATGAATGAGCAGGGCATAAGGCATCTAGTTCCCTTCCATTATTCTCCAATAGGTTATGTAATAAACATCCATTCCTGAGAGAGAATTCTTTTTTTCATTGTTCTGTAAGAGAAGATAATTCTCTCTTTTTTCAATTGCCCTGGAAGACATTCTTAAAACACCATGTTAACAAACTGGCTAAACATCTACCTACAGGGCTGCACTAACTAAAACCAAAATTAGTCATTAGAGCTATTACGCATTTGTGAGCAAATCTCTTACGTCCATCTCATGTCTGACTTTTCTGTAACAAAATTATGTTATACACAGAACTTAGCAGTGCAGATGATGCCTGCTTTGATCATACAAAGGGGCTTTATACATGCATTGTAATTTCCACTTTAATTTGTTTTGGCGCAATGTTTTCTGCAGTATCATTCCATCTCACCATTCCCCAACCACCTTTGACATTTTAAAAAATTATCCTCTCATGTCTTGTTAGGCCACAAATGTATGGCTGTAGTTTTTCAAAGAAAAGTATGTTGGTCACTTACAAGATGGATCCAAATGCAAAAGATGTTTTTCACGTTCTAGCATACATTCCTTCATTGCTCTTAGTCAATATCTGCAAATGAATAGCATGTGGAAATATCCTAAGCCCAGGCTTGCTTTGTGCAAAGGAATCCTTTCCCCTCTACTGAATGCTGTCTGGATGGGCAATGACCACAGTTTTTCAGATCTCAAACACAACAGAACGACATAGTCAGACAGGAACTAAATTGCAGTTTTAACTACTGAGGGAATTTTTATGCAGATTATGTAACAAAAATGAAACTAGACAAAGTGTGAGAAAGGCCACTAACATAAAATGGTTAGGCCACCCTTTAGAACTGTAGAATCAAAGAGTCTTCACCTTTCTAGGCTAGAGATGACCTTCTCGCTCACGGGCCAAACCCTTGGTGTGACCCCTATTTCCCAAGAGATGAGCCTTCAGGCCCAAGGATCAGTGGCCTGATTCTGAAAAAGGAGAGAGTGGACTCACAAAGGCATCACATTAGTGTATGCACAAAGTCACCTCTAAGAGATGACGTTAGATTTTCTACTGTAGCTTCAGCGGCTTAAATGGACACTCCTTAATTTGGAGTTAGTAAGCTCAATCGTTTTGATCAGGTACAGGTTTTTAGCAACAACTGTCATCAAAACAGTTTTCCAGTAGCAAATGAATTCGATACTGACTAAACATTTGGTAAAAGATTACTATGCACATGCCAAAGAAAAGAGTGAGCTGGGAGAGCTTTTTCTATACAAAGAATGGTTGATTTGGAGCTCCTGCCTCCCTCATGTTCTGATGCAAACCAGTCCTGTGTGTGGGGACTCTGTTTGCACAGATCACATAGTTCCCTGTAGGAAAAGATCCTCATATAAATGCACATAACTCCCACACAGCTCAAAAATGACAACTAGAATTTTACAAACTAATATTACAAGGGGTCTTTCAAAGAGATATGCCCATTTTGGGACTTTTTAACTCTCCCATCATGTTTCCTACCTTGTTGAAGAGTGGACAGTTTATTTGGTATTGACTTAGTGTGAGGCACACCCTAGACCCTAGGAATATAAAGGGGACTGGGAGAAAGTCTGGCTTCCCAGGAGCTCTTCATGTGATGACAGGGGCAGGCCAGCGGACAGGCATGTAACAGGAGGTGCTAAGTGTTCAGGTGGGGTCACATGCCACGTCACAGCAGTGCTGAAGGACAGTCCTGACTCATGGCCTGGGATGCCGGGGTTCCTCCCCAAAGAAACTCTTTTGGACCTGGGAGAAGGAGTAGGACTCTGATACACCATGGAGGTTGAGAATCCACTTTGGGATGGGAAACCCACTACGTGAGGTAGAAAACAAGGTGAAGTAGAAAAGGCGGAATTCGGGACTGGGAAATCCAGCAGGGTCTCTATGTGCTGCCAATGGGTTTAGATGGCTCTGCAGGTGACAGGGGTGCCAACGTAGCAGCACCAGGATAATGTCTAGGGTGGAAAGCAGATACATTCATGGAGGGGAGGAGCGTGGACTCTCCGTTGAGAGACGTTCTCAGCAGTGCTGCAAAGAGACAGGATCAGTCCTGAGCCACTGGCAAAGGCGGGCGGTGAGCACAGGAGCCTTTTACAGGCTAGTTGCACAGGCCTGGGTGCACTGACTGGCTGTGGGTAAGGCGGGCAAGGGCGGTGCCCAAGGTGGCACTGAGGTTCCAGCAGAGGCCGCAAACAGATCAGTCTATGGAGGGATGTTGGCCATACAATGGAGGAGCGGATGTGGGAAGTCGATAATGAGTTCAATTTAGGCCATCCTGAGGTTCGAGTGTTGTATCAAGTACAGTTGAAACTGTGACTTGGTGTTCAGAAGAAAACAGACTTTGAGAAAAACAGATTTGGGAGCCACTGACATGGAAGGGAAATGAATGAAATTACCCAGGACCATGTGGGGTTTGAGGACGGGGGTGTCTCCCTCCCTGCAGAGCAGGTGCCAGGAGAGGAGGCAGAGACTGCGAAGTGTGGGCAGGAAAGGGTGCTGATGGCACAGAGCCCGGGGAAAAAGTCAAGACCCCTAGGAGTGGATGCCCTAAAAACAACCGTCAAATTGGCCTCATGTGTGCAGTGAGGGTGACGGAAGCCGACTAAATACTTCCTGACTGTTCCCCTCGGGAGTAGGAACAGAAGCACCTCCAGGGAGGGAGCAGAGTGGTGGAGAGGAAATAGTGTTGAGTTGAACACTTGGAAGCAAGGGAATGGCCTCACGTTTTAGTCTGTGAGATGGAGTGAGAGACGCGCACCTGCACCTGCACATGCCGGCTCCACTGGGCCGGGAGACAGGGTGTGTCCAGGGGAAGGCTGCCAGCCAGAGGAATCAAGAATTCCAACTCTTAGTAAGAATCTAAGTTGGGAGAGATGCGAGTGGGGCACAGCCAGGCAAAACAGGCCTCTCCACCACACTGGCCCCATTCTGAGGACAGAGGTGGCAAGTTTAGAATGACAAGTTGTGTGTGTGTGTGTGTGTCTGTGTCTGAGTGTGTCTGTGTGTGTGTCTGTGTGTGTGTGTGTTGAAGGGGGTACACGAGAGAATTCCCTCAGTAATCTGAGGGTGTCTGAGAGTGGAGACAATGAGAATGTTGCTTCCATTTGCCATTGGACAGCAGCTCTCCAGGTGTGTGCAGCCTTGCAGCCAGTGGGCTATGTTGGGGTCCACCCCTTGGCCCCATTCTTGGGGGAAAGGGGAAATCAATCTGAAAGCCTGCCAGAGAATAGGCCACAAAACCAAGCCCCCTGGCAAGGCAGCCCACTATGCAGATTCCATAAGGGGGCAGTGCCTGCGTCTCAGAGGGTGCCTGCAAGCTGAGCTGAGAGTGAAGTGAAGGCCAGCAGAAAGGCCCAGTCACCCTTTAAAGAAGTCCTGTGACATAGACTCTGGACCAAAACAGAGAGAGGAGGGGGCGCGCCCTCCCCCGCCCGCTGCCTGGGAGTGCTGGGATGATTTGTTGGGGCTTAGAGTAGATGGGGGTGGGGTCAGCAGTGGGAGAGGAGACACAGGGAAGCAGCTCTGGAGCTCAACGCAGCAAAATTCTCCCCATGCACACCTCACTGAGAGGCATCCCTACTGGACCCCTGAGGCAGTCTGGGGCTCAGGATCAGGACATGACCCTGAGATACAGAAAAATAAAGAACATTTTATTTTGGCCTTCAGTGATGCTCCTGTGAAGTTCACGCCCACTACAGCTGCAGCTAAACTGAGGCGGCCGCTTGCATTTTGTGCAGGATTAAATTGATGACGCCGCCATTTCCTCCAGCATCTTATCTCAGGCGTCAGGGATGAATCTGCAGCAGGGCCTCCATTTATATTGTGGGCACTCAATTTGTTCTTTTGCTTAACGAATTCTTTGATTATCTAATATTTTCCTTAAAAATGGCTTAAATATTTGCAGTGAAATTTACCAAGTGTTGAAGTAACGGCATGTAACATCTTTAAGTCCTGTTAATTTGAAAAATGTAGATTTCCTATGACAACCCTGAACTGTCCTGAACTGTACTCATGCTGAACTTCAGAACGTCTTATTAAGATGGATCCATGTTATAGAAATTACGTGGAGTGTTTTATCACAATGTCCCCGGATCTTTCTTTCCTAGTTTCATTTTCTACTACAATCCAGGCTTATTCTGGTCAATTGTTCCCACTTGCTTTTTTCCAGTAAAAAACAATTAGGACGACTCCCAGCATACGACTGCACTCCTCTTCCATCTTTCTCTCTGTGGTGCCATATGCAGAGGTGCCTGGAGTGTGGTTAGATCCTTTCCCCATCGCTGGCTACGGACAGCAGTATTTGCTTCTGTCCTATATGATATCGTGCTAAATTAATTACTTGTTGGTTTCTGCTAATTAATTGCATTGGCATTCTGGCTTTAGCTTTCCTGGCCTTACACGTATATGCCATGAAAACAAAACAAATCTTCCATGATCTGGCCTAATTTCCACTGCTTCTCCCATTTCCATTTGCCCACTGGGTCTCTGAATGTAACCAAATTGTTCTCCTTTTATCATTCCCATACACTGGTGTACTTGTTCGTGGAGCCCGCAGAACTGCCTTTTCCAAGAATGGTGAGTTTTCTCTCTCTTTTTGTGTCTCTGGGTGCCTGTACGTAGGTTTCTTTGTATTAATGCCTGAAGTCAGGCAAAGTTGCATTTCTTTATGTTGCTAACATTTCTCGTGCAGTGTGGCAGGACAGCAAGCAGCTCAAGGCTCTGAGTTAACTCCTCTCAAACACAGGGATATTCTTAGGAGCTCATAGCACCTGTACCACTTAGAACAATTAGAGACATTCAAGCTGGTATGGCCAATACAAACATTGTATATGGCTTCCTTTTTCGATTTGAGTTTTTGAAAACCTTAGTAATTCTTAGTGAAACGAAATAAATAGATTGCACCATTATTTAGGTACCACTCTTTTCTAGCAGTTTCCATTCCAATTGGACACTGAAAATTTCACCACAATTTGTCATGGCCACATGAAATGTTATCAGGGGCAGTGTTACTGAGCTAGTATGGACAGTATAAAGATATGCACTATAACCTGTAGCATTAAAGAAACAATTTATGTACAGGATTTACCAGACTCTTAAGCATATCTAAAAGGAACAAGAAATGCTTCTTTAAAACTTCCAGTTACTCTATGTTCTATTATCTATGCGTCCTGCATATTAGCACCAGGGTAAATTTCTTAAGGAACTGAGCACAAGGAGCTAAATTTGCACATTGATTTTTGTCTTTTATCTGCAGCTTAAGGCTAATTTAAAAGGATGGTGAGGAGATTCTATTTTCAACTGGCTGAAGTTCAATAAGAATATAATAAAACACTGTTATAGCAAACTCTTTCACAGTGGAAGTTTGGCAAAGCTAAATCTCATTCCTTTCAATGTGCTCCAGTACAGCCAAAATACTGTTCCAGTAAGACACCCATTAGAGTGACGAGCTTCCTACAGGACAAGAATCTCTCCATATTTTATTTTAAACCAAATCAGCTTTTTATTGCTTTGTATTAAGAATCCAACAGAAAATATTGTGTAATACAATCAGTAAGAAACCTACAGTTTCATTACAGTTATATTTTCATCATTGGCCTGCGTTTTCCTAATTTCAGAGGTATACGTGACCATTTTAGATACAGGACATGACTTCTTTTAATTTTTCTTGTAGTGAAAGTTTTGCAATTCTTTAGTCAAGCCTACTGATTAGCTTAAAAACCCTAATAAAAGGAGTGACCATATAATACATCTCTGTAGGTATAGATCAAGGTTGGGAAATTTTAAAGGTACATTTCTTTTTCTTCCTTTTTTTTTTTCTTTAACCCTATATCTTTTAGGCAGCTTGGCCTTTAAATCTGCCTGCCACTGATGGGAAGAGCTGACACAAGATTTAGAGAGGCATGGGGTGAGTTCCTAAAGTCAGAGTCAACACACACACTGCATCTATTTTGTGCTTCACTCCCTGTTCATCTTGCTGAAACACTGAGTTTGTTCGTATCATGTCCTACAAGTTGTCAATGATTTCCCATGATCCTGTCTTCAAGGTAAAGTTCCTTAGTCAAAAGCAATGAAGCCCTGACCTTTGCCTGTAAGGCAAAGGCAACACTTTTTAGCCTGGCCTTCCATGCCCTTCCATGCCCTTCGAGCTCCCAGAGCACCCCCCGCAGTCCATCTCTCTCTACTTGTCCAGATGGACACTCTCTTAGAGCCAGTGGCTCCTACTCATTGTTCCCCGGAACACATCATGGGAATGTTTGCCTTCATACCTTCCCAGATCATTTTCCTGATCTCAGACACCTCCATCCTCATTCATTCACTATTCACTTGTCCAACAAATATTTGTTGCTCGTGCAACCTGGATCACGCACATAGTTTCAAGACTGCATCTTCTAAACTATTTAAATCCTATCCATTCTTCAAGAAATGTTTCATGACGTTTCCTTAACTGCTAAGGACCCTCAGAATCCCTTCCTCTTGGGACTCACACACATCTCCCGCTCTTTTGGTGCTCAGCAAAGTGGAGGCCTCTATTTTGGACTTAGAGTCGACACCACTAAATAAGACTGTGCTCTAAAAATTACACCTCTGTGGCCCGGAACAAGTGAATTTGCATCTATAAGTTTCCATTTCCTTGTCTATAAAATTGGAAAATTGCATCTTAAGATTAGTTCTGAAGATTAAATGAGGTAACATAGGTGAAAATGCTACATTTATGTAAGAAATTACTCTTTCATAGGGATGTCAATGTTTAAATATGCATTTTCTCAGTTTTGTTAATGAAATACTTTGAAATTCTTTTTTCTAATATGAAACCTGCTGAATGTAAAAGAGACCCATACTAAAGACAGATACCACATGAAGCACCAAGGGTCTCTTTCTGGGTCTGTCATGCCTCTTGTGACTGTTTCATCAGCACAGAAATTATAGGCGATTGTTATTCTGGAGGAAGACAATGAGTCTCATCTATATCTTGGTTGGGTTGATTTTGTAAACAGAGCATTCCAAAGATCATTCTTGCCTTTTGTTTCCATTGAGAACTAGAATGAAGTAAAACAAACTATCAATTTAAGGAAAGCCTCGAAATTGTTAGCAATTTCTTCAGTAACTTTCATCTTTCAGCGGATTTTATGAACACAAATTTGCAGAAATGGGCAAAAAAAAAATTACTTAACTCATTGGTGGGAAGCAGTGGGCTCTCTAAGGAGGGAGAGATAGCAGTGATTTCACCACTGAACCGTGGAACACAAACAGCCTAGAAGAGTCTATCACTTTCAATTGAAACCACAAGAAGTAAGTAGGTTAAGCCCTAAGAATGTTCCTAGGTAACCTATTTGAGTTGAAATTTGACTAAGAATCTTTAAACCCTACCTAAGAGAGGTAAAGCTGTTAGGATCAGAGGTGATTGGAAGCTTTGTTTCAGATCTCGTCCAAAAGGGAGAACTGTCAATGACAAAGCTGCTGTGAATAGCATTCTGGGGGCATGGTGGAACCCCGATTCACTGCTATCTCCCGAATCAGCAACTCGATAGAGTGCGCCTCCCGGGCCTTGGGAGCCTTCCATTCGGAGCTGACTAGGTAGAATTCAGGTTTTCATGGTATGCGGGTACTTTTTCCCGTGAGTTAAAATCACATTTATAGTAACTAAGTGGTTAATGACAAGGAAAAAAAAAAACACAAAACCCAAACTACTCTACTAATAATGAAACTCTGGTATCTGGTTTGTAAAAAAAACACAAAATACTTCTATAAAAGGGTTAGCTGGAGATGTGTCTGTATTTTTTTTTTTTTTTTTTTTT
>NW_016804646.1:3811297-3828922 GCF_001698545.2 Rhinopithecus bieti
TTTTTTTTTTTTTTTTTTTTTTTTGCCACCTCAAGCAAATAATCTCTGATTCTCCCCTGTCCATGAGGACCCATTTCCAGGGGCAAATCCTCTGGGGGTGGACTTGTCCTTGGAAGGGGGAGGGGAGGGCCGCTGGCACGAGACACAGAGACTGGAAACAAGTTCACAGTGTTCATCTCTGGGGACTCACAGAAGAATGGAGAATTGGCTCTTTCATCTCCAGCCCCGGCACTTCTTTTCACTGCCCCTGAGCCTCTGCTGTCCCCAAGCGGCCGTCTGGATCACAGAGGTGGCCACAGAGATCGGGGCTGAGTGTGTGGGTCAAAGTTCCTAGGCTGCCTGTTTCAGGAGGTTGCATCATATATTCTTTAACCCTTCCTTTACAAGACAGCCCAAGGTGTGGGAGTAAAATGGTCACGTAAATAGGTTTCAGGGTCAGTCCGACTCGGTTTCAGACCCTGGTTCCAGCGATCGTTATCAATGTGGCAGCAGGATCCCTCAGCCCCTTCTATCCCACACAGGTGCCGGCACTACTGCATAGATGGTTTAGTGCTGCTTTGGTATCTGGAGAAGGCTATTAACCTGAAGAGTTAGAGACACTCATGTTGAGGTTGACCTATCTGGGTTCACACCCTGGCTCTGTCATTTGCAATCTGAGTGGCCCTGGGCCAATGTCATAACTGTACCGAGCCCCAGCTTTCAAATACATGAAATGAGAATGAAAACGCCACTCAGGTGAAACACAGTCAGTGCTCGGCCCCTGGTGACTCCAGGAGATGCAGCGTTTGCTGTTAATAATTAGTGAATAATTTTTGAGAAAAGAAAAGTAAAATCAGATTTTTTGCCCATTTTTTAACCTAAAGAAACAGTGCCTTTTTGGCCTCTACATGTTTGAAGAACCAAATAAGTGGCTCATAAAAGTAAAGGAATTAAATAGTTTTTTTTTTTTTGACCATACAAAAAATCCCTCTTAAACTCAATGAAAAAAAGGTTTTTTTTGTTTTTTTTTGTTTTTTTTTTGTTTTTTTTTTTGAGACAGGTTCTCACTGCTGCCCAGGCTAGAGTACAGTGGCACAATCGTAGCTCACTGCAGCCTTGAATTCCTGGGCTCAAGCGATCCTCCTGCCTCAGCCTCCCGAAGCGCTGGGATTACAAGTGTGAGCCACTGCACCTGGTTCTCATTGAAACATTTTTAGCAGTGTTTTCCACAATCTATTTATTATAGGCGTATGATAATCTATGTAACAACCTATGCAAACCCATTCAGTGCAGAGTATACAAGTTGTGTCTCGAACTAGTTAGTAGAACATCTTATGAAGTCTTCATGATATTTTAATGAATATACTTGTCACTAAACACAAATGGAGAGAACTGTTCATCTTCACAAGGATCAGCTAGGTGAGGGACTCACTTCTAGCTTTCTACCAGAGAAGGGGGTGTGCCTAGGAAATGCATCAAAACCAGAATCTCTAGCACAAAGCTCAGTCTCTTAAACAGAGATGCTGGTCAGCAGCCACAACAAAACCCCAAATTATGTATGGCTTGGAAAGGATCACAATGACCACAGCTGAATACTGGATAATGCAAGTAATTTCAAAGTCAACGTTGTCTCCAGAAAGACCTCTTCAAGTCAGTGTAACTACTGGGTAAACTACATAGGTAATAACCAGCCAGGCATGTGTCCAGCACACAGGAACCTCCCAGGAGGGCTCGGCTGGGACACTGGATGGGCTGCCTGGCGGTTCCTGCCTGTGTGGCCCTGGGCAAGGAGCCTTGCTGGTCTGGTCTGCAAGAATGTCATCTGTAAGTGAATGGGGGAGAATGAGAGAGTAACTCAGAGCTTATACTTGGATCCCACCATAACAGTTATAAAGGCTTACACAGTGCATGGGAACTCATAGGCCATGCAAGAAAACTAGTGATACAAGAAAAAAAATTTTTTTTTTTTGAGACAGATCTTGCTCTCTTGCCCTGGCTGGAGTGCAGTAGCACAATTTTGGCTCACTGCAGCATCAAACTCCCAGGCTCCGATGATTCTCCCACCTCGGCTTCCTGAGTAGCAGAGACTACAGGCACGTGCCATCACGCCTGGATCACTTCCATATTTCTCTTATAGAGATAGGGTTTCACTGTGTTGCCCAGGCTGGCCTGAAACTCCTTCCCCGCCTGAAGCAATCCACCCACCTCAGCCTCCCAAAGTGTTGGGATTACAGGCATGAGCCACCACGCTCTGCCACAAGTTTTTTTTTTTTTTAATTTTATTTAAAGAACACCAAATGAGTAGGTTGAAGCCAGGCTGCTCTGGGGATTCTGTGTCTCATCTTGGGAGCAGTGGCTCAGTAAGGTGTAGGTGTGGTGGGAAGGAAGGCTGAGTTCCCCCAACGGTTGCCTCCCTTCTGTCTCGCTTGTCGGCAGGAGAACCTACAGAGGAGCCCGGCCTCCAAGACGAAACGCGCATGTGAGGAGCAACAGGACATCAGTGCGAGTCAATCTACAGAGTTTTCTACTATAAAACCACGGTCTATGCCCCAAAAAGAAACCCACCATTGAAACCTAAGCTTCTTTTTTATTAAGTCCTGTGTGGTAAATATCAGTGACTTATCTCATCAGCCTGAAAATTCAGCTCATCACAAATGAAAAGTAAAAACTTTAATTCTATAAAAGGAGATAAAATTCAGCCTTTTTAAAGAAAGAGCTCTATGAACCCAAATAGGAATTGTTACATGTAATTTTATCAAAATTCACTTATGTTACCCGAGTGCTTTATTTTTGAATGGCAACTTAAAATACACCAGAGAGACTGAATTCCATGACCATCAGCGCCTACAGAACGCCAGATACTGTACCTAGTTCTTGCTTTTCTGTGGTGGGTGTGGGGAAGTTTGAGAAACCGGGTGCTGGATGTGACAGCACCCACCAGGGAGCCTGGCAAGGCAGCTTCTCCTAGCAGTTTCATTAATGTTTTAGCATTAATGTAAAGATTGAGTTTGGCTGCATGGAACAGAAAATTCAACATAATACTGGCTTAGGTAAGACAGGTGTTTAATTTCTCTCCTGTCAGAAAAAGTCTGGAAGGAAGCAACCAGGCTACCCTAAAGTGCAAGGGCGCCATGAAGTCAGGGAAGAACTGGGTGTCTCCTATTTTAGTACTGAAGTTTCCTGCATGTGTCTGTGTCTCAAGATTACTCCACAGCCAAAGGTGGCTGCCGGAGCCCGGGCCTTCTCGTTTGAGTTCCAGGCTGCAGGAAGGAGAAAGAAAAGACAAAAGATCCGCCCTGCCAGGTGGAGTCTATGCAGCACTTCCCCTTGTCCCTCTGGCCATAAGATCAGCACGTCCATGCCATGCCGAGCTGGGACGGTGGCTGAGAGCTAGTCTTGTTGTTGCTGAGGGTGGTGCACAGAATGGCATGGGGCATGCTCACGAGGCAACAAGGTGGGAATGAGCATTCCCAGACCCTGCCTCCGTGTGCACTTCAACAAGGGACAGCAGCTCTGGTGCCAGGCAGGGAGCCCTCTTTCTTGCAGGCCCACTGGCTTCAGCTGGCCTTGTGTTTCTCCTGGCTGAGCCGCATCGGCTCCCCATCCAACTTTCCTTCCTGTTCTGGAAGCTTTGTAGTGGGAATGCTCCTTGCTCTGTCTTGAGTCCCCAGCCAATGACCAGGTTTGAGCCTCTTCTAAGTGTCAGGTGGTGAACAAGACAGAGCAGATTTGTGCCTGTGGTGAACAAATGGTCCAGCAGGGAAGAGAAGCATTGACCTGTGGCCACTGTTCCCACCTGGGGGTACATGGAGGGAAGCGTGTGTGCTGTTTGGAAGCATGTGTGCTGTTTGGAGGTGCTTGGAATGGAATCTGCACAGGCTTAGGGCATGTTTCTCAGACTCTTCTTGCAGAAAAACATGGTCGAATCTCATCCTCAAAAAAAAAAAAAAAAACACACACACACACACACAGAAAAAAAAATCCGTTTTCTAATTTCTTAGCTAACAGTCTTTGTCTCTCCTTCCATTATCCCAGTTTCTCACGAGAGGGGGGTTTATGATCTGTCACTCCCCAGGCCACTCCTTGCCCCCGTTGCCTGGCTTCTGTCCCTGCAGCCTCCTATAACTTGTGCAGCACAAACCCTCCACAGCCTGGAGCCTTTCTTCATGCTTGGTCTTTTGTTTTCTTTCCTTCCTGTAGCTCTCCACACTGTCACTCAGACCTGGTTTTGAAAACTCTGTTCCCTAGGTTTCTGTGATGTGAGACCCTTCTGGGTTTCTCCTCCCAGCTCTGACTTTCTAAGTCACCCTCAAGCTCATCTTCTGTCTCTATCCCTCTCTCAAATGGACATGCTCCAAAATAGAGGGCTGTTCGTGACTCACTTTCCTTCATTACCAGAAGATCTTTGGTAATTGTATTCAGTTTAACATTTCCAGTTACTGGCTTCATGTGGACACTCCCAAATATCTCTGTCTGTCTCTGTCTCCCTGGACCTTATGTGTAACTAACTGCTAAGCTGCATGTGCCTGGGGGCGTCTGTTATGTTGGTATTTCTGTACACCGTTTTAAGCATTTTCTTCTCCTCTTAGTTTCCACTGCCACTGTCCTAGTTCTGCCTCTTGTTCTTTGTCCCTGATATAGCAACAGTCTCCAGGGTGGCTCACCTGACTCCACCTCAGCTCCCTAAACTCCTTATGGAGGGCTGTCACTCCCCTCCAAACAGAAGCCCATGTGTGATGATGTCACTTGCCTATTTGCCAATATTCAACGGCAGCTGACTGTCCCAGATTCCTGGGCTTGTCATTAAACACCCTCCATTATTTCTCGACTTTCCCTCTCTCCAGTCTTTTCCATACAACTTGGGTTGCAAATTTATTGTTTATGTTCAAAGACGTTACTCACGTTATTTCCTTAGCCTAAAATATATTTCTTCCACCTGCCCAGTGTCTGAAGTCCAAATGAAATGTCTTATGAAACCTTCTCTCATCTCTAGAGCCAGGCTCTGAGAGCATTTCATCTGAATCACTCTCACGGTCTCTCCGTATGTAACTTTGCAAACTTGACTGCAGTCTCTTTAAGGACAGGAATTTTGTCTGAGTTTCTCCCCTCTTTCCATCCCCCCTTTCTTTCTTGTCCAGCTTTTAGCCTGCTTTTTAGCCTGGCAGGTTTCAATAAATACTCGAATAAACAAATGATAATCAAAAGCAAAAGAGTCAAGGGCATAACGGAGCTAGTTTGCTGGCTGTGTAGTGAGCATTTTTCTTCCGCTTGGTTGTTATTTCCTTCGTTCTCTGTTAATGGGGAAAAGTGTCACTTATGAAGGAATAGGAATGTTTTACACTTTGTGACTTAGATCGAGATTGCACAATTTTTGTTGTTGAAGCAACTGTGAGTAGGAAAAGAGAACCAGTGAAGTGTTAGTATCTTTGTTCTGACCACCTTCTGTGTCCAAGAACAGTCACGACTGCCTGAAGAAATAAAGGGGCCGTTTGAAGGAAAAAGTGAGATTCTCTATGCAGACTATAGAAGAAGCCTCCACAAGTGAGTGTGGGTGGGTGGTGGTAAGACGGAAAAACTGACATCTTACAATCACTCTTAACTGGTCTACTTGTGTTTTGTTGTTTCTTTGTGTAAGGTTACTTTGACTGGAAGCCTAAATCTCTGAGCTAGATAAATAAACAGAATAGACTCATTACCTGGGCTACGCACCAGAGAACTGAAACACAAACTGTGCTTTAGATCAGGAATGATTCGAGTATCTGAGATTGGAAATACAAAATTGAAAAGGCCCATTTATCTTTTGATCCACTATGACCCAGAGGCAAAAACTTGGGTTTTGAGTTAAAAATGCTGGGATTCCTCAGTGGAAATGGAGCCCGAGGAAGCAGAGCTCCTTCTCCTCCTTCGACCGGTGCTGCTCAGATCTCCTTGGACTCACACTCCTTGATGTTTCATGGTATCACAGGCCAGGTCTCAGGAAACCCTGGTTCTACCTGCAGCTCACCTGCTCCCTGATATTCTGTCCCTCCCCACTCCCCGTTATGCACCCCAACAGCTGCTCACCACTTCCCAGCACCCAGAGCTTTTACACAATCCCTGGGGCTACCAGAAAGCCTCTGTGGCATTCCACCAGAAATGACTGTTACCCCAATCCCTCAGAAGCAGTAGAGTCACAGGTGGCTGGGCGGGGCAGGGGGGGAGCGGCTGTCCTTTAACCACTCCCCCCAGCCTTCACAGGTCCCACTCCCACGCAAGCCAACCCCAAATGAATGCATCATCTGAGTAAACACTCTATGCTCACTCTGCAAACAAACAAAGCTTCAAGAGAAGTCTCTTCAGGTCCCCCAAAAAGAGATGGCTCCACCCCTAAGAGATCTGGGAGCTGACATTGTTCCCCAACCTTTAAAGTTAGCTCTTCTTCCCTCCCCAGCTCAAACCTAATTATCTTAGAAAGGCAGATCTGAACTCAGTAGAAAATACTAGTCCAGTTCCTGCTTTTCCTAGTGGTCAAACAGGTATCAGCAACCATTTCTGAGAGGTACAGAGTTCCGGGTTAGGAAACAGGATGAGAGGCTAAAACAATTTCACCTATCGAAGATTAAGAAAGTTTGTAATCATACAAAAGTAGATGACGCAGTAGCATGGCCCTGTAGAAAAAGTCTACCTGGTGGATATTTTGGCTCTGCTACAACAAGCTGTACTGTGGACAAACATTTTGTCTTTCTGAGCCTTAGTTTCCTCACGTATCAAAGGTGGAAATAAGCCCCCTCGATTTATTTACATTTGATGTGAGGACTCAGTGAGACAGTGGAAGCAAAGCACCTACTGTCCTACGTGTCTCAGGTGGTAGCAGTGGCACTAGTGGTGGTGACAGTAACAATAATGATGATGATGATGGAGACGGTACCCAGCTGTTTTTACCTTGAATGAGAATTGAATAAGAAGAACCTGATAAACTCTTTTGAGAGGTTTAAGTTGAATATATGAAAAAGTTTCCCGAGTATGATGATTGACAAATTCTGTACGAGTCTGGGATTCTCCTGCGATGGTCACTAAAATAGAGACCCTTACTTACTAGTTAGCACTGGCTCTGGCACGGTTTAGCCTGAAGGTAATGAGATAGACTGGTTCATTTTTGGAGGCACTTTCTTGCAGTATAATTCTATTCATTCTCTCTGTGGTCAAAACAAAGTGACATTCAACAGAATAAGATGTCTGCGACTCTATGACCAGGCACTGGGAACCTGAAGTTTTGGGTCATATTCAGAATTTCCCACTTCTCTCTTCTATGCCCAGACTGAAAAGCAAACTGATCCTCTAAAGCAAGCTTGTCCAACCCACAGCCCATGGGCTGCATGCGGCCCAGGATGGCTTTGAATGTGGCCCAAAACAAATTCATAAACTTTCTTAAAACATTATGAGATTTTTTTGCAATTTTTTTTTTTTTAGCTCATCAGCTCATCATCATTAATGTATTTTATGTGTGGCCCAAGACAATTCTTCTTTCAATGTGGCACAGGGAAGCCAGAAGATTGGGCACTCCTGCTCTCAAGTAACCATGAAAGGATATTCACATAAAAAAATCACTTCCAGCTGAGTAGAATTATTTGAAAAAAGTGTTGTGCGTGGCTACACATTTCTGAGTCATGCATTTTCTTGCACAGAGTAGTCAAAGGACGACTTGATTACTTCAGATTTTGTGCCTTGAGTCATAAATGTGCAGCTGGTACGTGCTCCAGGGAGCAATGGCGTCCTGTAGGATTTACTTCTCCTTAACATCTGAAGCCCAGAGCACAGAGCGATGCCTTTGGCTATGGAGAGGACAAGGCACCAACTCTCTAACCCCAAGGTTTTAACTAGAAACTTATGAAGGGCCCGTCAAATAGAGGCGAAAGCTCCTGGGGTGGGAACTTGCAGACACCCACTGAGGCGCCCTCCTGGTTGTCAGGGTGGAGAGGGTGACCTTGAAAATATTTCCTATGAAAAGGAAGAGCCAACTTCAGCCACACCCACATTCTATAGGCCCTGAGGCAAAAACCATACGCAACTTTGGGGGAAAGCGGAGAGCAAAACCGCTGATTCTCACATCAGTGAGGACGAGCCCACCTTACCGCAGTGTTCAAAAGCCTCAAGCCATGGTCTAGAGCAGAAACCACCTATGCCTCTAAGGGGGGCAGTCATGTTTCGGTTTCTAAAATGGGTTGCAGTATCTTTATAACCCAGGCTGCAAATCCTCTACGGTTTTGGCCTGGATGGGATGAGATCAGGTGTGGAAGGTCTCTACTCCAAGGAGCCACTGTTTTTGGAAATGCTAACACCTCCCTGTTATTTTCTAATTTATTTTTAATTGGTTCATAAATGGAATAGAGGCTTATATCGTAAAGAAATTTAGAGATAATCTAGACCAATTCATTATTTTTATTTTCGAAATAACTTAGTTTTTTGATGATGTAGTTTATTATGGAAGAGATGGCAAACAGAGAGGGATAAAGAAAAATGATCCTGTATATCGCCCTCCTCAGAAATAGCCATCATTGCCACTTAGGTGTATTTCCTAATGTGTGTATTCACACAAGCACATGTTATTACACAATTAAGACTGTATTATATGGTTTTATACCTTGTTTTTAAACTTTATTTTATATCATGATGATTTTATCATGTTCTTAGATACTCTTCACTCATTTAAATGGTGATATAATATTCCATTATGAGAATAAAACATGATTTAGCCATTTCGATATTGGTAGACATTTAACTTATTTTCATTTTTCACTATGATTAAAACTGATTTAAAATATCTAGACATTCAAGACTCTTTTATCTTTAATATTTCCTTAGGTTTAACTCCTAGAATTAAAAGGATTAAGTCAAGTTTTTGAATATTTTGAAACCTAATTGGCACACCAGTCTCTGTTTTAGAGATTCATAATTGAGGCCAATGACATTTAGAATTTTCTAGAGACTGCACAGTTCTCAGTGTCACACAGTGTCCTGAGCCCAGCTCCCCTGCCCCCAGGTGTGAGCGATCACATGTGTTTCAGGATCCAGCAGAAGTCAAGAAAGCAAGAAATTGTGTTAATCAATGAACGCTACATTCTTCTTCCCAGAAAAGAAAAATCCACAAAAGTGTTTACTCATCCTCAGGTTGTGTGTGTGTGTGTGTGTGTACACTAAAACAAATTATTCCATGGCCTGAATCAAAGAGGCTTTCTCTGGGGCAACTTGCTGTTTCTCCTAGTGCTTAAGCAAAATATAATTTCTGGCAATTAAAAAAACTAAAGTAACAAAAATTCCATTATCTTTGTTGTATTTTTGGTAGCTTTCTTTAGAGAATCAGGTGTAAACTTAAGGTCTGCTTGTTTAGGGTGAGGGGGCAGAAACGTCTGAGCTCATCAGGGTAGAGGAACTGGAAATTTCCAATGCTGGCTACAAGTCTGAGACATTAAAAAGCAATTTGCAGGTTTTAAGTATATACCAAGAGGCACTTGGCCTTGTTTTAAAATAATAACTGCAGCTTAATAAAATGTAGAAGCTGAGAGCTTCCTGGGATTACAATGGAAGATATTTCTATGTTTGGAAGCCTGTTCTGTAATTTGCACACTTATGGGGCCAGAGCCCAGGCAGACAGGGCCCCAGCTGGGGGCGGGTCCATTCAGTCTGTGTGCCAGGTTGATGGACTTCTTGTTTATTTTGGTATAAAAATAAATCCATGGTAGAGTCTGTGATGGAAAACGTCGCCGTCCCCTGCTAGCTGCTCTCACAGGTGAAGCTGACTTTTCCACACTCTCAGGAGGGGTCCCCACAGGCAGTGCCACCGACTTGGGCCAGCTGCAATCCAGGGTCTCGACCCATGGGCTCATGCTCCACCAGGGAAGAGACAATTCTTTTTCAGTCTGTCTGTGTTTCTTCTCCTCTTTTCAGTCCTCTGTATACGTCTACTATCTTATCACTGCCCAGCTGGCCACAGCTGACAGAAAGGCTCAGTTACTCTCAGGAAAAACTGGGGGGAAAAGTTATTTTATCTCCAGATTGATTTTGAACCTTTTTGCACTTGAGAAGAGCTATAATCGTGCTAGGATTGTTACATAATTGGGAGTGGCTAGGAGCCTATGCTTTAGATCAGCTAGTTGTGTGATCATGGGCAAATTGCTTAACTGCTCTGAGCTTCAGCTTCCTCATCTGTAAAATGGGCAGAACAGTCATACCTGCCTCATGGAGTGGCAAAGATATGCAATAAGTGAGCAAAAAGCAGATAAACGGCTTAGTGGACACACAGCCTAACGCCCTGTCAGCACTCAGTCAATGCCAGCTCTTCTTGGCTACTGCACTGTGGGGATGCTCTCCTGGGACTTCCCCCTTTGATTTGTGATTTTTCTTTTTTTTTCTCATCTTGACTACTAGGTGGCAAGCTTCTTTATCTTTCTTCAAAATTCTCTGCAGCTAACATTACATTATAATGACCATTTAGTCACTAATACTACTTGTCATTGAATGGATTCATAATGTAGCCACCAATACGCTCTAGTTTGTTTTTAAAAATTATGGTCGAACAGGCATTTTAAATCTTTTGAGACATCAAAACAAAATTAGAGTTTACTATGAGTTGACGCAAAAGTCTACATGCTCACGTTTTGCATAAAACAAGTCTACTTGTTTGAGAATTTTGCTATAATCTAGCACTAGGCAATATCCTTTTACTTCATTATAGTTCATTTGATGAGCTGACATTAGGAGCTACGTATGAAGCAACACCGATGTGTACTGGTAAGAAGAGACTACAGATGAAAAGGAGTGGGAGAATGAAGGACGGAATAAAAAGAGAGGTCTAAGCGATAAAAGAAGTAGGAACCGGAGCAACCCTATAGAAGATCAGTGAATAGGCTGAGAGTTGGTTTTGGAAAAGTGAAAATAAACCCAGATGCACAGACTGCCTGTAATCAGCAGCAAATAGAGACTGCAGGGCAGTGCAAGGTGGGGGAAGCTGGGCCACTTGAGGGCTGTTTTCATTAGATGCCAGGCTACTTTCCAAGCGACCAGAAGAATTAGAATAAAAGCAGGGTGAACCCTGTGACAGTGGCTTGTGTGGCACAACAGAGTAGGGGGAGTCCTTGACAGTGTAGAGTGAGTCCTTGAGAGAGTAGGGGCCGTCCTGACCCCAGACGGAGCAGTGGATTCTGGGTAGTTTTCAAAAATGGAGGTTCACCCTCTAGCGGTGTCTGGAGAGAATTGCTGGCACATGACCCTCAATCTGAAGTCATTCAACAGGGGTGAGTCCCTACAGTTTAGAGCTCCGAGCTGACGGTGGGGCAGGCAACCAGAGATGCAGAAAGATGATTCCTGCCCTCGGCGATTTTATAGGGTGAGAACAACGCAGAACAGGCCACTTCAACTCATACTCAGGTCCCATCTCTCTTGGAGGACCTCTTGTTCCCTGCTCTAAGCCACGGCCTCCTCTTCCTCCAGTAATCTCACCCCTCAACAGTTCCCTTCCCCGCAGGGCAACTGCCTTTTTCTGGTTACGGGCTGAATTGTGTCCTCCCAGCCTCTAAAATTCCTATGTTGAAGCCCTGACTGCCAGTTCCTCCAAAAAATGTGACTGTATTTGGAGAAATGTCTTTGAGGTAATTGGGGTAAAATGAAGTCACATGGGTGGGCTCTAATCCTTATAAAAAGAGATAACACAGATAACAACACACAGACGGAGGGACGACCCTGTGAGGACACAGCGAGAAGGCGGCCGTCCGCAAGCCAAGGAGAGAGGCCCCATGAGAAACCAATCTTGCTGACACCCTGATCCTGGACTGCCGGCCTTCAGCACTGTGAGAAAGCACACGTGTGTTGTGGAAGTCACCCAGTTTGTGACAGGCTGGGCAACCCGAGCAGAAGAAGGTGTTCCCCAAGTCTGTATGGCCCCTGCCCGCCCAGTCTGCTCAGCGGCCTCTCTCTTCTGAGCCATCTGGCCGGCTCCTCCTAGCACATTCTAGACATGGCCTTTGCCACACTCCTCCTGCTAATTCCTAATCTGGGTTAACCAAACCCAGTGGTCACATGAGAATTCCTGCTCTACAGGCTGGCTGCCATAGGAGCACAGCACACAGCCACGTGAAGTGGGGCCAATTCCACACCCCCAACAACATTTCTCCCATCCCTCGTCAGTACCACACGTCCAGTTCCATGGCTATTCCCAACCAGCACCTCTCGTCCTGAACCACCAGTGGTATCCTTGTTCTTTCGCCCCACAGTTGACCCGAATCTTGACTTCATTTGGAAAATCAGATATGGATTTCCTCATTCACATTGGCAGATGCAGCTCTGCCTGCACCCACTGACACCTCATTTTCTCCAGGCTGAGGAAAGGTGCTCTCTTTCCTTCTCAGATGAGATCCCTGAACATCAAATGTGATTCCATGCACCGTAGTTCATTTTATCATAATACATGCTTCAATGAGACTCATCCTGACCATCGTGGTTTTTATCAATTAAAAAAAGGACAACTGGGATTAGCCTTTCATTCAAATCAACACTGCTTCTCATCTTGAGCTTTTCATGATATTTGCTCAAAAGAAGACTTAGAAGAGCACCTAGAGGAAAACTAAGAACTAATAACACAATTAGGACCACATGGACCCCACTTTCCTTCTGGGTTTTAAAAGAAAGAGGAAATAACTGCATGTGTTATTAAATCGATTAGCTTCACTTCTGGTCGCTTTTATTCAAATATGGATATCTTTTGCAAGTGGTAAAATCAGTGTATTAACTTTCAAACTTTCAGACTGAAAGTTGATCCATTAGTATATTATGGCCACAAGCTCCAGCACTCCATATAAATTAGGAAAGAAAAACATGGTCATAAATATTTAACACTTCAAAAATTCCCATTTAAAATATTCAGTGTAGGTGATTGGAGAATATGGTTCACAGGAATAAAAGAACTTTGAAATTTGTTCTTTTGGTAAAGGTGGTCTTTCCTTTGATTATATTGAAAACGCACACTCAGTCTCAGACATAGATATAATAATGAGTTACATACAGCTGAGCCAAAGGAAAGTAACATTTTCAACTAATTATGGCGAAAGTCATTTTCAGAGTTCTTGTTGTTGTTGTTTTATTAGAATAGGAGTTAAAGCAGATTGCATGCAATGCTTTAATAAAGTTTTTTTTTTTTTTTTTTTTGAGACGGAGTCTTGCTCTGTTGTTCAGGCTGGAGTGCAGTGGTGCAATCTTGGCTTACTGCAAACTCCGCCCCCACCCCCAACCCTCAATCCCGGCCCAGGGAACAAGCGATTCTCCTGCCTCAGCCTTCTGAGTAGCTGGGATTACGGGTGCCCGTCACCATGCCCAGCTAATTTTTGTATTTTTAGTAGAGACAGGGTGTCACCATGTTGGCCAGGCTGGTCTTGGACCTCAGGTGATCCACCTGCCTCAGCCTCCCAAGTGCTAGGATTACAGGCATGAGCCACCACGCCTGGCCAAATGCTTTAATAAATGTTTATTGAAGCACCCATTCTGTTTTCCTACAGGATACTTTAGGCATCTATGATGTGGACTTTGACCTGTAATCACATCAAGGGATATGCCATGGACAGAAAATATTTAAGGTCAAGTTCAAAGACAGTGTACAAAAGAATACAAAAATACATACAATCAATTGATAAAACAAACACTACAGCAAAAAATACTATGTTCAGTTGGAAACTTATGGGAACTATTGGAAAGTGTAGCTGCCACGATTTGAATGATAGTTATATGATTAGGGACAGCAGTTCACTTTTGTGTGTTGTCTAATAGTTTACAAATCACATTCACAGGCAGTCGTTGTCAAAAATGACTTCAGGGAGATAGTGGGGTTGGTTTGAAAGGAAGTGGGACTTCAAAAACCTTACAGAGCTTTAAATTTTTTCAGAGTTTTGAGCAGGATCCAGATAATTTATTAAGTGAATCTAGCCCTTGATTCTATGACAAACTAAAATTTGTATTTTTCCATTTTAGAAAAATAATAGCTTTTCTGTACAATCATGATGAAAATGATACAATTTTATGTTGTTACTTTTTACTAAGTCACATCTCCTTAATTTAGCTAGATTTGAAAATTTTGATATGAATATTATTGACTTGGGAAGATTTACAACTAGAAGGAGCTCAACATAGTTATAAAGTATTTTCATTTGTAAACTATGTTACATTTTATTATTCACATGTGTCTCAAAACAATGGCATGATATATCTCAACTTGGCAAAGAACCTTGCAGGATAGCATAGACCAGGGTTACTTCATAAACCAGTGATTAAGCTGGGACCCTCTAATGCTTTTTGGAGGCGATCAAACTGCTCTCTGAAAACTTTACACAATTTTTACATCTCATTAACAAACTACAAAGAGGGCTTAACGCATATAGGAAATAAAAATTCTGTAAGTATTCATAAAATTTAGTCATAATAATGGCAAACTATAAGCTTCAGGCTTCTTCTGTCTGATAGGTGGACATCATAATGGATACAACTTTGTGTTTTACCAGCAAACTGAAACAACAGCTTTTTTGATTATGCAGACATTTTAGCTCTCCTTTTGCAATAGAGATTAACAGACCCAATAGCATCATCATCCCAGTTGTCACAGTGAGACACATTCTGCTAATGAGAAGCTGTAATTTCAACTGTTGGAAAAGATGATCTGAACTTTATTTGGATAGAAAAGCATGCAGATTTTTAACATAAATATAATCTATGATTCTTTTTTTGGATTTCTTGGAATTCAGTAAAGGACATTATGGTGGACTAGTTATGCAACAAAATAACAAATAAAAAGAGTATTTTGTCAGATATGGAACTTTGCCCAATTTTGTACTCATTCAGCCAGACACTATATAGTAATAAGTAGACTATGCTTATTTCAAAATGGAATATTTTACAGTGACATACTTGGTAAACGTATCCCCTACCAGCACAGATGGCATAAAAATGCTTAGTGATTCTTTTTTCAGACTTCATGTCATGCTGTGGGAAGATATGGCTGAAATAAATACATTTTATTTTGCTTTGTGACATTTTTCCATATGATTTAACTATACAGAAGGGCACATGAGAGAGCTTCACTATTAAGTGGGATCCATTATATGCTTAAGAGCAAATTCAAATCTTTTGTTGAGCACATTTTTAGAAAATAAATTGCTCACGCCATGTAAATAATATGACATTTGGTTGCAGTCAATTTGGTTTATGGATTTTGCCCAAAGGAACAGGTGATTCAAAGTTTAATTTGCCCCTTCGCCTACTTATTCTTAATAACTTGGCACAGTAAGCAGTTCTTGGGGTATCAATATACCAATTAACAAAATAATTCTTTCACTGCCGTTGAAATAAAGGGCCGATTCTAATCTACATTTTTTTGTTGTTGCTGTTGAGCAGGGCAAATGGAACAAACAAAACAGTCAAAGAGGAAAGTAGGGAGAGAAGACAGATTCAGTGTTGCCCTCAGCAGATGCAGAGGAAATGAGCACAAAACCCCTTCACATGTGCCGGGCACAAGCGAGGCTGCCCAGAAACCCTGCGCCAACCACTGCAGCCAAGGAATTGGAGCTTCTGTGTTACTCAAAACAATGCATCTGTCTTTCATTACACTTGTATTTAGATGAAATCAGGGTGCTTGTTGGCAAAACCAGTGAAGATTTCAAATAAGAGAAATTGTATTATATTAGAATTATAACGTTTTTAAAATAATTCTGTATTTAAGGAAGTTTTAAAAAAATGGCTAATGGTGCCTTAGATGCAATGATGCCCTTTCATTCATTCTTCCCCCCGGTCCCCCCATTCTCATCTTCACTGTCCTAAATGAGGCCTCCCTGGCCCCTCACCTGGGCCATTCAGAGGCCTCTGAGTGATGTTTCTCCTCCCAGCTTTCCCCTTTCTGCCAGGCTCCCTCCCTCCAGTTTGCATCCCGAAGCCTGGACAGGGTGAACTGTCTTGAAGGCTTGAGTTTGAGCTCCCTCCTTGCTCACCCCACGCTGGACCAGCGCCTCTCCCCTGGGTTACCCTAGTGCTCTGTGCTTACCCAGATCTCAACACTTACCACGAGGATGGAGGTTTGTGGTCATTTCCCCCTTTTTCCCCCGAGACAGGGGTCTCCACAGGGGTGGGCCTTTGTCTTCTTTATGGGTGTATTCTTGGTACTGGTTTCTCCAGGCAACCAATAAATATCCACTGGTTGAAGAGATAAGTGACGTCACCCCCCATCCACTGTTCCTCATTGAGATTTGGTGTGTTCTTTGGGTTCCAGTCAGACCTCTCTCCCTCAGGGCCCTTTCGTTCTCCCGTCCTCAGCGCCCCCTACCAGCCCCTGCCCCACGCTGTCTCCACTAAACCATTTACTGTTTCCTGTGCAGGCAACGCGGCCTCCCTGATTGGTGCCTCTGCTGTGCTGTTCCTGGCCCTAGACTGCATTTAACGTGCATCCTGGGAAACTGTCAACCCTCTTGAGGGCTTCGCTTCATCAGACGTTTCTAAAGCTTTTGTCTGCATTCTGTGTGTGACCATGAAGCGCTTGCCACCCACGTTTCCTTGGTAGAGTGTTGGCCCTTGGGGATAGGGACCCGGTATTAGTATTTTTTTTTAAACTCCCATAGACCCTAACATATGTGTGTAAGGCACCTTGGAGAGGCTCAACACATGCTTTTGGCATCAAAATTCTATTACAAAAAATCACCGTTGCAAACCCTTGTCTAGCACTTTGGTTTATATACATACGTACATACCCTGAGCATGCATTAATTTACCAAATCACCATGGGAGCTCTGCCAGGAAATAAAGTCAGTATCATGAACCTCAGAATGGTTCAGGGACTTGCCTAAGGCACTCAGTAACATTACTAACTGGGATATAAATCGAGGTTTCTGTCTCTAAACCATGTGGCCTATCTAGTTCACAATGTTTGGAAATCAAGTGTGATGGGGTCCCAGCTTGAAGGGCCCCAAACCAACGGGCCAGTGGCTGAGAGGTGGAATGAATTTGAGAACTGTATTATCTGTTAATCTGATAGTTTTGCAATCCAGCCCCCATCATTCCTGGAGGAGTGAAAGGTTCAAAGAGATCTTAAGGTAGCTCTACTCTCTCTCCTATGCAGCTTCTTAACTCAAGCGAGGGAAGAGCCCAAGGTTCCTTAAAAAAATCATTCCCAGCGCTCACTGAGTGTGGACTGACATGGAGGCTGGATGAGAAATTGAGGCAGAGTCTTGTCCAGACCTGGGAGAAAATTCACACTTTGGCAGTGTGAACTGGGGACTTAGTTTAGAGGCCAATATAGAGGATATTCTCTTGTTAGATGGAGCAGAAGAGGAAGAGATTGGCAGCCACCAAATGGAAGCTGAAAAAGTTGTGCCATGAACACATGTGACTGAGATATCCAAAGGAGTTTGAGGGAGATTATGGCTATTGCAGAGCAAGTGCGAATAGAAACAAATACTATTTTGTTACTCATTCTGACCTAATTTTTTCCTCCCAATTACTCTTCCTGATATGCTCAGTGTTTTCAAAACAAGTATTTTACATCTTATTTTTTTTAAGCCAAACATTTTTTTAAAATGTGGAGCTATGTAGAACTTCATGATTAGGCATGAGAACAGAAAATAATATAAATAAAATCTGAAATAA
>NW_016804646.1:3830826-3833766 GCF_001698545.2 Rhinopithecus bieti
CTAATTTTTTCCTCCCAATTACTCTTCCTGATATGCTCAGTGTTTTCAAAAACAAGTATTTTACATCTTATTTTTTTTAAGCCAAACATTTTTTTAAAATGTGGAGCTATGTAGAACTTCATGATTAGGCATGAGAACAGAAAAATAATATAAATAAAAATCTGAAATAATGTCCATTTTAATCAATTTCTGCTTATCTGAGAAAGGCTGATCTTTGATTCATGACAGCTTAAAAATAAATCACGATATCTATTTACCTCTAAAATATATTACTTACAGATTTAACATAATAATTCAGGTCTACAAATTCTTTTTCCTTTTGAAAATTTATCATTACAATTATTTATCAACCTTTGTATTTTACAATGGAAGTTATTATACCAAAAGGAGTTCAGACTGAAGGTCTAAATCGATTTGGGTATAAATTGTCTTAATAATCTTAATATTTATTATGCTACTAAACACTTTTTGAATGACTCATAAACCATTTCTAAATTAATAAAATACAATAACAAAATTAGATACAAGAATAACATGATACAAAAATATGGACAATATTATTTTTTATACTAATAAAATCCTTGGCATTTATATCTAGCTCAAAAGTGGAGCTGAAGGCCAGGTGCGATGGCTCACGCCTGTAATCCCAGCACTTTGTGAGGCTGAGGCAGCCGCATCACCTGAGGTCAGGAGTTCGAGACCAACCTGGCCAACATGGCAAAACCCTGCCTCTACTAAAAATGCAAAAAAATTAGTTGGGCATGGTGGCGGGTGCCTGTAATCCCAGCTACTGGGGAGTCTGAGGCAGGAGAATCGCTTGAACCCAAAAGGCAGAGGCTGCAGTGAGCTGAAATCGTGCCTCTGCACTCCAACCTGAGTGACAGAGTGAGACTCTGTCTCAGGAAAAAAAAAAAAAAAAAAAAATGTGGAGCTGATAAAAAAAAAAAGCAGCTGAATTAGCAAGTAGGTGTGGCAATAGTTGAAAACCCCCAGGTGGGAGCTGCCAGCCACATCCCAGGCACTGTGCACAGGCTGGATCCTCTTAATTGGAAAGAAAAAGGTGGGTCAGGTCCTGATTTCCTGCAGTCCCTCCCAGCTGGAGCCATGCCCTGCAGTGGAGTTGCACACATTTCCTAGTGAAACTTGGTTAGGATAGGATTCCATTAGCAGCCAGGCTGATCGATTTGGAGTTTGTCTTGCTGTGTGGTCTCTGGTGAGTCCTACAGCAGCTCCACCTCCCTGACTCTGTGCAGCCCTTGACAACCCTGCTGTGCTACCGAGAACCAGAAGGACTGGCTCTGTCTTCATCACCAGTTTCATAGTCAGAGTTAGAGACCACCATGCCCTGCTTTGTTGGGGTCTTTACCGCTAGCCAGATCTTGCCAGCTCTGGGGGCTGGGCCCAGTGGGCCTCACTCTGGCTGCAGCCCTACCACAGTTGTTCTCAGACTTGGCTGCAGGTACCACCTGGGAAGCTTGTAAAATTGCCTAGCTAAGCTCCAGATGTGACATCTGAATCCCTGCAGGACCAGAAAGGTGGAGAAAGTCACCCTCTGACAGTGTGAACTGAGATCTTTTTTGGGCAAGCATTTACCGCTCTGGTAGTCTGCACTTGCCAATCCAGAGGCTGTTCTATTGTGGGATCAGGTGGAGCAGGAGAGGAAGAAATTGGATGAAACCAAATGAAAGCTGAAAAGCCTGTGTCAAGCACATGTGACTCAGATTATTTGGAGGCATTTGAGGGGGATTGGGGTTATTGCACAACAAGTGGGAGTAGAATTTGGCATCAGAATTTTAAAACGTCCCGTGTGATTTCAACTTGCAGCCAGGATTGAGAACCATGGTCCTACCAGAGCTTGACTAGTCACGTTGATAATGAGCATTGATTTCCAAGATCACCTGCAGTCACCTCTCCCTGACCACACTTCACCTAGCAGGACCATTCCTTTTGTAAGTCAGCACCTGCCAAGACCTGGCTGTCCTGGCTCTCCAGGTTGGGGTTGGGCCCTGGCAGCTGGCGGGTTACTTTCAGTTTTTCCTCCAGCAGAGTCCAGGATGTGGAAGCTCTAGCAAGCCCCAAACCCTGTGGGACAGGTGTTTTCTGCCCATACAGTTCTGTGTGTCTTCTAATGAATTGTATTTGACCCTTCAGTATCTGTTCTCTGGCAGGTACGTATCCAGTCTGTCCCACTCAAAAGATCTAGACTTACTTAAAATTTCATGCAAATACATTTGGGAAGATACTTTTATGGCTATACCAAACACATGCCTACAATTTCAATCCCTTTCTAAATACTCGACAAGCAGCCCCTGGATTTTGAGAGGCCCACGCAGCTTTTAGTAAAGCTATTGGGTGCTGGGTAGTGGGATGGAGCCATGGAATGAACTCACTTGAACCCCGATGTCAGAGGACACCCAAAGGTAAAACACCAAATTGAGAAAATGAGGACCTTGACAATCTTTTCAACATCTGGAGGATTGGAGGGGGTCAGGGTTGATCTCTTTCAAAATGAAACATGCACCTTCTATTCTTAAGACTGTATTGTTCAAGGCCAGGCACGGTGGCTCACGTCTGTAATCCCAGCACTTTGGGAGCCGAGGTGGGCGGATCACCTGAGGTCAGGTGTTCGAGACCAGCCTAGTCCAACACGGTGAAAGCCCGTCTCTAATAAAAATACAAAACTTAGCCGGGCATAGTGGCACGCGCCTGTAATCCCAGCTACTCGGGAGGCTGAAGCAGGAGAATTGCTTGAACCTGGGAGGCAGATGTTGCAGTGAGCCAAGATAGTGTCACTGCACTCCAGCCTGGGCAACAGAGTGGCACGCGCCTGTAATCCCAGCTACTCGGGAGGCTGAAGCAGGAGAATTGCTTGAACCTGGGAGGCAGATGTTGCAGTGAGCCAAGATAGTGTCACTGCACTCCAGCCTGGGCAACAGAGCA
>NW_016804646.1:3833993-3854585 GCF_001698545.2 Rhinopithecus bieti
AAAAAAAAAAAAAAAAAAAAAAAAAAAAAAACTATTGCTCAGATACATATACACAAGTGCCCAAAATATATGCATATAAGTTATGATATTGTTCTCAATAGCAAGATCCTCAAAATAACCTAATATCCATCAAGAAGGAACTGGTTACATATATGTGCAGACCTGTACAAAGGAATGCATCCAGTCTTTGAACACATGAGTACATCAGAATGCCCTGATATGGCACGTTCTGCAAGGCATCACATTACATAGTAAACCCAAACCCAACAGAACAACAGTTCACCCACTTGAAGATGTGAAAATGAATAATCCTAAATAAGGCTTTTACCAAGAATGCAAATATAGCAGGCAGATCTTGGTGGGGATTAAAAACCTTAGGCTTCCTGATGAAGATTCAACCTCTGGAGTAATGACAAATGAAGTGGAGACGGCAGGTAAGACTGAAATCCTGGAGGACCTTGAACTCCAGGCTACGGGATTGTATTGAAATGCAAAAGGTAACAGAGAGCCAAGTATACGTGGTGTTGATTACATGACCTGGAAGATGGATGTGAAGAGCAGCACATTTTCTAGTGGGACAGATGAGAGCATGGACTTTAACACACAGGTTAAATCCTGGCTTTGCCGCTTCCTAACTGTCACTTCGGGCATGGGGGAGCGCTGGGCTCCAGGTGCCTCATATTCACATAAAGTGCTTGTGAGCAAATAAAATGATATTTACAAGAAGCCTAGCAGAACGCCTAGGAAAGTAAATGCTTAATATGGTAGCTGAGGGAGAAAGGAAAGACCAGAGAGCACAGTGGGAATTCCTCCAAGAAGAGGGGGTTTTGTTCCCTTAAGCATATTCAAGGGGGGAAATTAAGCTGACTACATATTATTTTTCTCAGCAAGTTTCAGGTTCAGTAATTCTGATTGGGGTTGGAAAACTGGAAGGAAAACTGAGTTGTGGGAGCAAAATAACTGTTTAACTTAATTACTAAAATGCCTAACTTTCCTATCACGATGTCAATATTGTCATGCTGCAATTCAGGCTTCTATTAAGGTTATTTTGTTAAAATTTACTATGAAAGGTATGCCACTTATTAATTCATCAATATATTTTCATGAGTACAGTACATGAAAAGAAAAAAAGTAATTGTTCACCTAGAGGTCAAAACCTCCATTATTTTAAGTCTTGGTAACTTGCAAAACTCTGCCTGAAAATGAATACAAATAGATTTGAGTTAATTCTGTGGTAAATTAAATATCCTGGACATTAAATACACTTGACAAGACATCTTGAGGTCCAGAAAGGATGCTGGGTGGGGAACATGATTGTTGAGTCTTTGGTGATAGCTTCCAGGGGATGGATTTTATTACTCACAGATATATTTCCACTGTAGCTCCCTGATTGCTAAAATGACTGTAGAATTTTTATTAAGTTTCTTGGAAGCATTAACTCTGTCAAAATTAAGAAACCTCATCAAACTCGTGTCCAAAAAATACAAGAGATGGCAATGAATCCACATCTTGGACTTGACAGAGGACAGACCCATGCAGAGTAATGTCTTTGATATGGTTCTCCCTAGCTAATAGTGATTCCCAGACACACAGCAAAAATAACCGAAATGAAAAATAACTAAAAGTACAGAGAAGGCTAACCAACACCTGACAGGGAAAGCCAGGCTCTGTCGGAGAAGGGCTGTCAAGGAGAGAGCGGGGTTGAACGTGGGTTGTCCATCCTGGGAGGAGGAAGGAGAGGAAGTCGCAGGGGTGGAGGCAGAATGAGGGATCGGGGCCACCGAATGGGAGGGGGAGGTGTCTACCAGTGTCATGGACATCCTAGGACTGTCATCTCTGGAATTCTTCAAAGTAAAATTAGAAAACAATTTGTGGGAGGCATTCCTTTAGAATACTATTGCTGAAATGACCCGAGAGAACATTCGACACCCTTATCTTGCAGAAGAAGAACGTAGAAAGGACAAGTAATTGGGTCAATGTCACTCCTGACCTTGTAAAAGTAAATAAGATAATGTATGTAAAGAACTTACCAGAACACTCATTATATTAAATACTGAATACTGTGGCTGAGGAAGGTAGAAAAAAAATTATTGAGTATAGAATCAGGACTAAAACCCGTAATGTGAGACTCAGTCCAGTACTCTTTTCACTAGAGATTCAGTATTAGTTTTTAAAAATTGTATAAATGCAATTATAATAAGCGTAGAGCAACTCTGCCTTATAGCACATCAATTTACTTCATTTTAGCTAAAAACAAGAACTAATATGATAAATTTAGATTATAATAAATTATATTTTTTAGCTAAAAAATTATTATTTTAGCTAAAATGATTTAAATATATAAATTTTATATAACACATATAAGAAATAATAGATTAAGATAATAAATAACAGTATTTATTATTTTTAGCTACAATGAAACTTTAAACTCTTTAAACTCTAGCTAAATGTCAGACAGATGCAACATTTAAATTCTTTAAAAAGGTTACCTTATGTAACCCTTACAACAACAGTATGCAGTGACAATGTGGGCTCAGAGAAGTTCCCTAAGTTGGCTGAGGTCACACAGCCTGGAAGCAGGAGATCTGTGACTGGGCCCAGCTCTCTCACTCCAAAGCCTGTGCTCATGGCATTCAAAGCAGCTTATTCTCAAAAAATACAAAAAAGAATTGTATTTTTATTAGAGACGGGCTTTCACCATGTTGGACCAGGCTGGTCTCGAATACATGACCTCAGTTCTACTTCCAAGCAACATGATAGTGGTCTATTCAGGCAGGAAGGATCTGGATGTGCTTTCTTACATAGACCCACTGTATAATACGGCAGCATGATCAATACCTGGATTGCAAAATGGGTTTCTAAAGCTAAAGAAGGTATGTTTAGTTGGAGAGTGGTACTTAAGTCAGATTCCAAGGGCTTCCAGCACCAAAACCCTGTGCCTGCTGCAGTGTGAGGGGGTACCTGACATGTCAGAATGTGCAATATTATTTCCTAGTAATGTCTAATTCAAAAGTGCATAGTTATGTCATCTTAAGATTGCGATGTATTAGAGAAACAGTGAAATTCAGGGTTCTATTTTGCTATTACTACCTCTTCTCATTTAAAAATAATTTAAAACACAAATTTGAAATGTTGTCCTTGCTGGGCGCTTACTTCTGAATAACCACCTGGCTTGCTGTAACTTTTAATGACACACATCCTACTGTAATCCAGGTTCCCTACTTTTCTTTCCTAGGTTTTATTGCTCTTGGCTATTTGCATAAAAATGGAAGTTTTGATCTTTAAGGGTTCATCAGCTCAAATAGCTCATTCCCCCATCCTAAGATACAAGTAATGACTGGTGAAAGAGGTTTAGTGGTTCAATTCAACCAGGCATGCACAAGCAGTTACTAAAACCCATCGCTCCCTCCTCCACATCACCAGGATTGCTTTTACTGTAATTCTCCACTCAAGCCCATCTCAGTATCTTCCTCAGCCCAAACATAAATCAAGGTGGACACTCCCTATAGGTACAATTCTTAATACAGTCAGCAGCCTCATTTTACTACAGAAGCAGCAAAAACATAGGTGAAGGTCCAATCTTGGTTTCTCCATGTACCTAAGAATTTGGGAGCATTTCCCATTCCCCCAGAGCTACCACCTCACATGGTCCTGGTGAGGAATAAAAGAGGTGTTATCCATAAGGGTCTACACATGAACCCATAAATATTTTGTTTTCCCTTTCTTTCCAAGAACTGTAGATCATTTCTATGGATTCTTTAGGTCCTAATAGAAAAGTCAAGGGTTAAGCCCGTCAGCTTGGTAATGTTCATTAGTTGTCAACTAAGGAGTAAACTATACCTCATTTGTTCTTGGTCTAGTGACAACTTTCATAGTGCTATTGAACACTCAAGAAAGGTTCACTGAAGAAAATACTAACTGGCCCAAACGGTGGGGAACAGAACATAAGGAACGTAAGGAATGATAGTATCCTCCAAGCCGAGTGCTTGTGGCTTCGTTTGATCCACTAGCGGTGTAGTAAAGTGAAACATCGGTTCGTGTCCTTTTTCATTCTGAGAAGTGGCTGTTGACATCCTCAGCTGGCTGGATAACTATTCTCATATCAGTGTGAGAGCAAGCATGGACCCCAGGAGCAGCCCACGAGCTCTGCAGCCTAATGTGCGTTCACCCACCCATCCCACTGACATTTGTAATTCACTATGCCTGGTGCTGGGGATGCAGCAACAGGGCAGACGAGTTCCCTGTTTGCGGGGAGCTCTGCTGGTAACCAGCAAGGTTCAATAAAGAGGGAGAGGTGACATGAGAGATGTGGGTGTAGGGACAGCGAGCACCTAGAGGGAGTGAACATTTCCACCTCGGAGGGTAGGTCCTAGGAGGCATTGCAGAGGTGGTGACTTGGGAATGGTCGTGGTAGCTGAGGGAAGGGAAGGCCACGCAAGGCTGAAGAGCAGAATTAGTAGACACAGAGGCAGTCCCACTGTTATGGAGCAAATGCCAGTGGTTTCTTGAATGTAGGCGCCACTGGACACGGGACGGAGGATGGAGAGCATTATCCCCAGATGGGAAGTTTGGACTTTACTCCACAGGTAGTAGTTAGTAATTGTCAGTAGGAGAAGAGACATGTTTTAGGAAGGTCACTCCATGGTGTGGTAGACAGAATATTCTGCCCACCACTGCCAAGATGACCATAACCTAATTCCTGGAACCTGTGATTATGTTGCATTACATGACAAAAGGGACTTTGCAGACATGCTCACATTAAAGACCTTCAGATAGGGAGATCCTTTTGGATAATCTGGGTGGATTAAATGTCATCATGATGGTCCTTAAAGTGGCAGAGTGAGGCACAAGAGTACAGCTAGAGATGACATGAAAAACGGTCAGGGAGATGCAATGTTGCTGGCTTTGAAGAAGCTGGCTTTGAAGGGGCCCACAAGCCAAGGAGTGAAAGCTGGAAAAGGCCAGGAAACAGGCTTTCCAGCAGAGCCCCAGGAGGGGACACGGGTCTGCAGATACCTCAATTTTAGCCCTGTATGACATATGTGGACTTCTGCACTATTGAGCTGTAAGATAATAAATTTCTGCTGTTTTAGGCCCCCAACTCTGTAAATTGGTTTTGGCAGCAATAGAAAATAAATACAAATGGTTCGGGGAGGACTGAAGTGAGAGGGGGCATGGCTCCCAAGGAGAGAGCTCCTCAGTGGGAACCCAGGCAGCAGCGGTGGAAGGGGAGGGAGTCACGGGGCACGGGACTCGTAGGGAGACCGCTCAGATGGGACCTGTGGCACACTGGGCTGGAGTGCTGGTACAGGAGAAGGGCGAAGAAGAGTCTAAAACGGCCCCTAGGCTCCTCTGGTGCTCAGGGCTGGAGAAGCGATGTAGGAGGAGGAGCAGGCTTGGGGAAGATGAGAGTTTAGCTTTAAACATGTTGAGCGTGACCTTGAGGCTTTTAGGAACAGATAACTCAATATATAGGTCTGTGGCTCAGGCAAACTGAAATTTCGGAGTCATGAGCTTAAAGGCGGTGGCTGAAGCCTAGAGACTGACTGACAGCCCTGATGGAGAAGGGGCTGCAGGAGCCAAGAGCCAGAGGAGACCACGGCAGCTCAGGTCCCCTGGGAGAAACATTCCAAAGGCAGCTTTCCGCACAAGGCGGTGAGGGTTTCCACAGGAGAGTGCTGCCAAGGGCCCCTCGGCCTGTCTCGGGGCTCAGGGAAGAGTTCTTGAAGGAGACAATACTTAGCTTGAATCCTGAAGGACGAACTTGGAGAAAAGAGGGGAAAGGACACTCCAGACGGAGGGAACAGCATATAAAAAGACCCCTGAACAGCACCGTGTGTGCAGAGATCTAGAGGCGGCTGAGAAGGCTAGCAAGTAAACCAAGAGGATATGCGTGGGTACAAAGGTAGATCAGCCATCAGAATCTTATCTTCAGTCGGAGTGGGGTTGGGACAGGATAGAGACTCAGCTAGGGCTTCTGAAATGGGCATGAGATTTACAGTCAGTTGAGTGGATTTATAATGATATTGAAAATGAAATTTTAAAGGTACAGATCAGAAATATTTTAAATGAACTTCTTAGTTTCTGATGCTTAAAGTAGTTGCAGGTAACTTTTCCTGTTGCATGGCCTTAATGATGACACGGCACTCAAAAAAGGTTTCTAGAGATTACAGAAAGATCAGTAGTTGAATCTGGGCATCCTCTAACCATCAGACAATAGGGCCTCTCACTCTCAGAACACAGGAGACTTGTCCCAATGCAGGGCTTTTGCCCTAGGCCAGCCAGGCTTTTCTCTCCCCAACTTCCCATACCTACATTTTACTCATTATTCAAAGTGCAGCTCAAATGCCATCTCCCTCCGGAAGTGTTCCCTGATCTCTCGAGTTGGAACGACCCTCCCGGCTTCATGGAGGGGCGAGCCTCCTCTTCACTGGGCTCATCTGTAACTTCCTAGCCCAAGGTACCACTCAAGGGCAGAGGAAGCAGAAGTATCTTTGGAAGGGGGGCTCAGGAAGGGTCTTTCATGCCTGTTTGGGCATTCACTGGATGTCCAAAGGGGAAGTCACATTAGGATAGCAGCCTTTGCACCAGTTGATTTGAGAGTTTTGTATAGAAGAGAGGTATGGGGAGAAAGTGGAAAGTAGGAAGAAATAGTGAAAAATTAATTCAATAATCTAGGTGTGAGGACTTTGGAGGCCGAGGATAAGTCATTTTGCATTGTGAGTTAATGTCTCTACGTATGCCGTGTTTTTTTCCCCACATTTAATTTTTAAAAAGTGCTCATCTCCTCTAAGGTAGTAACTTCACTCCCAGTGCTTCAGAGATAAGAGCGTTGGGCTTGTTTTGTTGATGTGATAGTTTCAGCATGTCACATGCAGGTGGCCAGAGGACACAGACCATGTATGTGTGAGGCATGTGGTTCTTGCTGTAGTTGCCTGATCAAACACAGATGCTCAGTTAACTTTAAATTTCACATAAACAACAAAAACATTTTTAGTATAAGTATGTCTTAAATATTTCATGATACATACTTATATTAAGAAATTATTTCTGGCCGGGCGCAGTGGCTCAAGCCCGTAATCCCAGCACTTTGGGAGGCCGAGACGGGCAGATCATGAGGTCAGGAGATCGAGACCATCCTGGCTAACACAGTGAAACACCGTCTCTACTAAAAATACAAAAAACTTGCCGGGCGAGGTGGCGGGCGCCTGTAGTCCCAGCTGCTCAGGAGGCTGAGGCAGGAGAATGGCGTAAACCCAGGAGGCAGAGCTTGCAGTGAGCTGAGATCGCGCCACTGCACTCCAGCCTGGGCGACAGAGCGAGACTCTGTCTCAAAAAAAAAAAAAAACAAAACAAAGAAATTATTTCTTATTCATGTGAAATTCAAATTAACTGGGTATCCTGTACTTTTCTTTGTGAAATCTGACAGGTCTACATAGCACATGAGTCTAAGAGCAACACCCAGGCACAGAATGGAGTGATTTCTGGCAAATCAGTGTGGCTTATTTAATTCCTTTTCTCCCCTGTAGTTTTCCAATCCTTTTGTCTGTCTCAATACTGGGGACGCCAGGATTCCTCTGGAAAGCCGCCTCACTTAGGATTCTATGCTGCCAGGAGGAAGGGTCTATGACCTTTAAGATGAACTCTCAGATCGTCTCCTGGAGCTGCCAAGACAGCCCCTTAGCTAATGTCCAACCTAAATATCTCGACTGCTGGCCATTTTCCTCATGATTCCTGCAGTGGCACTGGCAGACGAAGGATTACGCAGTACCCACAAGAGCCTTTTATAGCCACATCGTAGGCACCTATCATGTTGCCTCTCGATCCTTCTGTTTGGCTGAGCAACCCTGGGCATGTCCAGCTCCACGGGGGAGGCTGTATCAGGGCTGGCTATTAAGGGCACCCCAATTCTTGTCATCCTGATGCCAGAAGGATCCCAGTTCTGAGACTGGGACATCCCTCCTGGGAAAAGGAGATATTAAAACCCTCTTTCCACAGACTCTTAAATGCTGTCCTTCCTCCAGAGGCACATGACTGTCAGTGCAAAGTCACTGCTGTTCTTCCTCTTGGGGTCTCACAGCTTTTGGATTCTGACCATTGCTAGGAATCATTGTTTTCTTCTTTCCAGACTGTACACCCCACAGAGCCTTACATTGCAGCAGGAGCTGGCGGTTTCGAGGGAGAAAGACTCATGCATTTTACACTCAATAGCATAGTGTTGATGTGTCATGAAATAGTTGGCTCTTCTTTCAGTCTTACTGTTTTCGCTTATCAAAACCTCTTCATCTTTTTCCCACACTAAATTTAATTGGTTTCTTTCTTAGTTTGTATTTATAGGATTATTACTGTTCAAGACACTACTTCTCATTTATCTTTATTGACTTCCACTGTGTTTAATTGAGTCATCCATCCAATTCGGTTGTATCATTTTGGATGCTTCAAATTGTCAAGTGAAATGGAATGTAAACCAATGTAAAAAATTCCCCTTTTAGAAACTCCAAGAATTCACATGACTACACAGGAATCAGTGACAAAATTCACCGCTTTTGTGTTTTCAAATATATTACCTCATATTGCCTGTTGAATAAATTGGAAAACAATTCTCAAAGTAGCATTTTAATAAAAACACGTCTAAAATATAAATCTCCCAATGGAATTTCCAGAATAAGGTGGATGAATGAAACAGAAGCACTGAAAATGTGCAGGGGGATCCAGGGGTACGTGCCCCTTGCCTCGCAGGGGAATCCAGGGGTGCTCGCCCCCTCCCTCGCAGGGGGGTCCAGGGGTGCGTGCCCCTTGCCTCGCAGGGCACCACACCATTGTAAGAGTAGAGTTTATGGATCAGATCGAAGATACGAAACTATTGGTATCATCTGTGTTAGTCATAAAGACTAAAAATTCCTGACTCTACTTTCGTGCTTAAAGGATAAGTTTCAATCTGAAGATTTTTTTTTTTTTAAACAATCATTACTCAGGATAGAAAAGTTTCTACCCAACATTTAAATACAAACAAAAATTATTCGATATCGAAATTTGTCTACACATATTGTAAATTGTTTCCATTTTCCTTTATTGTCCTTTAATGATCTCATCAAGAGTGCATAATTAGTTCACTAGACTGCAGAACACTGGCCCTCCCCTGAAGCAGCCGAGCAGAATTGTTCACTAACCCTTTTCCCCTCCGGAGCTCACCACTGTTAATGGGCCGTGTTCAGGAGGGAGAATGCTGGGAGACCCATCGTTAGAGAAAAAGTTTGTGATCTCTGCCTTGAAGCAACACTTGAGGGACCATCATAGCTTGCACTGACTTATAAAAGGAAGATTTTTCAAAACCACTTTGCCAGTGTCAGTTAATAATGGCTTTTGATGCCTTCCAATATTGCTGTAAGCTGCTAGGCAGGCAGATTTTGGTGCCAATTTTCCTTCGTCTGTACATATCTCTTGAAATGCCCTTGTAAGAAATAGAATGTAGATCCAATGATAAGTTAGGAATGGAAATCTCAGAACTGAACTAAGGATGACAGTCATATCAATAGTTAAACTTTGGGGTCCTTCCTATGTTCTAGGCTTTGTTCTATGAGGGCAAAATAGAAACAGGTGGTTTTAAAATGTTGCTGAGGGCTCTAGATGTGTTAAATTAGTCAAGGGAGACATCAAGATCAATCTCTTGGGCATTTTGGCTCTAATTAATATACAAATTTATGTTACATTAGAACAAATGATCAGTTCAAGGTGTAATTCAAAGACCCCAGATGTACCAGGATTTCAACAGAAGTTTGTGCATTTTCTGTTAATTTAAAGCATTGAAACCATAGAAGCATTTTCTTCTAAAATAGCCACTTAATGTCCCAAAATATAATTTCCTTTTTCTCACTAATTAGTTAAAGATGAAATAATGCTTGAACACTTCATAATCTTAAATTCACAATATTTTACTTAATTAAAATAGGTTAATTTAGAAAAATAATTGGCAATTGCTAAAACCTCTAATGCTGATGAGAATTGAGCTGGAAGCATTCTTTCATCACAAATTGGTACTTAAAATATAAAGTTCTGCACACAGCTGGGAAGTGCCATTGTAATTTAGCACTTATGTTCAGTAGCTATCATTAAACCAAACAAACTGAAATTAAAGAGAAAAGAAAAACAGTGGATTTAAGAAGACATATTTGGGGTGGAATCTAAGGGCTCAAAAGTATACATAGGACCTTCTAAGCATTTGTTAGGAAGTGCTTGCTATGCAGCATATCAGAAAATTTCTAATACATTGATTGATTTCATGCCTCATTCTAGACATACGGCTTTGATAATATTTAAGTTCCATTAAAAAATTAAGCTATATAAATGATAGTCCTTGGAACAAAGGATAAATTTTAACGGGTAAACTCAAATTTTATTCATGATTTTAAAAGTAAAGTCATTTATGTGACTGAATTCAAGCTTACTAATGCTGATTTAAAGAAAGGTGAGATAATTGTGTCTGGAATAAGCAAACCATGGATTTTGCACATTCTCCTATTGAAGATAAATAACAAAATGTCTCTCTGAAATTCCATACAACATAGCACCGATTCATGTTAATCTGCAGGAACACCAAAGTAAAACACATCCTTTGGAGGCCTTATTTGTTTAGTGGGAGGCTGTCTTTCTCAGGACTGGAACAAAAGCCTGCCAATGAGGATGGGAACATATGCAGACATCGTTAAGTGTGTGTTGCTGGGTAGGTTAGGGGGAGGCATTCCATTCTATACTATGGAATTTCCTCTCACATTTTCTCCTTGGTAACACGTTACAAAACATAGGATTTTAAACAACAGTCTAAAGAGCAAAGAATTAAAACAACAACAACAGCAAAACCAAGATCCAGTCCCACAAATGTTTCATTCTAGTGGAGTACAATGGTGACATTTCAGCTCCACCAAATAAGTCTTTAAAATAAATATTCTTTACGTTCTTTTGCAAATAAAAGTCCAAAATATATGTCAAATTGCAGTCATGTTAAAGCAAATCGGGTGTTTTCATTTTCATGTCTTCTTTGAGATGTAAAAGTTTAAAAAATCCATACAGTATTTACTTATGATTCTTCATCAAAATAAAGGAATTTGATGTATTTCAATCTTAAGAGATTTACTTTTAAAAGAAGGTCAGAAACTGGTTTTTGAAGTTCCAGGGCAGAGCAAACACCCCAAACCAGTAATAGTATAGACAAAACCCAGCACAGAATACAGTACCCTTGGTCATGATTTCCAAAACTTATAATTTCAAAAATTTTAATTTAGCCAGTATTTCTTTGCCACCTACTGCTCGCCTTTCAGTAGTCTAGCGACCTTCAAGACAGATGGATCCAGATTTCACTGGTCAAAGCAGTCACTACCAAGCAGCCTAAGCCCAATGTATAGTTACAAGTGCTGGGCTGAAATCTTAACCCGGATGTGGGTAGGAACACAGAGGGAGCAAATAATTCCACGGGTTTTCCTGTTCTCAGAGGGCAAGAGGCAGGGAACTTGAGCCTGGAAGGATTCTTGAAGAAGGTGGTATTGAATTGACTTTGAACTCCCGTGGCTGGGAGATGTTCCCTGCAGAGAAAAGAAGGACAAGAGAAACGGGGGCATGGAGACGGCCCCAAGGTCAAGGGACAGAGAGTGGTCCAGTGTGAGCACAGGCGAGGGAGCAGGAAGGTAAGGTCCCAGAGGGACAGAAGCCTGTAGAGGAGGATCAGAGCCAGCCAGTGGCCGGCCTGGTGTGTCCTGCTGGGATCTGACAAGTGGGGACAGCATTAACTCCTACCTAGAACTTGTTTAGCTCCGGGATGCCCTTGGGGCATAATTTATATAACATACTGAATCCTCACAGCACTCTCGTATCAGCTAGGTATGATCGCTACCCCTTTGCATAGATCACCAAACTGAGGCACAGGTTGAGAAACACGTGGTGTTACTTGGGAGGAGGTGGCAGACCTCCACAGCCTGCGAGGTAGAGGCCGCTCCGGCGTCAGGAAGTACATGGCCAGTTTGCGGGTTGAGGGTCAGGGAGAGGACCAGCAACAGGAATACCATTGAGGAAACCATCCAAAGAAGGATTGAACTAAGGCACAGCTAGACAGTCACTCAGGGAAAATTAAAAACGCGGAACTTTCAACTGTGTCATCTACAGAGTGGGGAGTCCCAGGGCGGGAGGAGTCCCAGGCATCCCTGAGTTTCCTAAAGAAATGGAAATGAGACCGAGTTTCCCGATAAGCCAACGGGAGCAACACGACCCAGGTGGGAAGCGCAGGGTGGGAAGGAGGATCTGCGCTGCTAGCAGGGAGGCCTGCACGGTGGATCCGATCCGCAGCAGGGGCTCCAGGCTGGCCCGGGGTGGGAGGAGACAGCTTCTGGAGCTCACAGGTGTTGGGTTGGGGCTGCGGGTCTGGGGTGCGCAGGACAGGAGTGCCCAGAGGGCGGAGGCTGCGCGGGCACCACCCGCAGCGCGGTGGAGGGAGGAGAAGGGGCCTGCAGGGAGGCTCGCGGGGTCGTGGAGTCGGAAGCCCTGGAGGCTGGAGACGCTGCTGCTTTAGGGAGAAGTTCCAGCTCGCCGTGGATAGAAAAGTCCACGGAAAGGGAGGAGACTGGGCTTTCATCAGAAGGCTGTGTTCTCCAGGGTTTGCAGGGAAGGAGGGCGAGGCCGCACACAGAGGTGGCCTGGCTTTTCACTTTTTAAATCTTCCGGGTGGAGACTTCAGCAAGGAGGGCAGACAGGCCAGTACGCTGGGAAGGATGGAAGGGGGAGCCGGCCGGAGCCTTGGGGAGAGAGGCCTGGGGAAGGCCGGGCCTGGGAAGGGGCCAGCGCCCGCGGGAGGCGGCCCCTCCGGAAGCTCTGCAGCAGAAGGAGGGCGTGAGGACACCGGGCTGGCCTGCACTGTGCGGAAGGGGAGGTGACAGCGAGGGGTCGGCCCGTGGGAGGTGGCAGAGCCGGGGCAGGAGTTTCAAGTAAGGGGAAGGAAGCCAGCCAGGGCCCGGCGGGGCCTAGAAACCGTTTCCTCCTAACAGAGCCAGTCGACAGTGACACAATTCCCTCCAGCAGGGCCTGGCTGTTTTCAACAGACATCAGGGACATTTTTTTTCCCCCTGCCATAGATTTTTCACAAAACCCTCATTCATTTCCACAAGAACACTGTGCATGGATCACTGGTCCGTTGTGCGGCAGCCAGTTATGGGCTGGTGCCAAGTGTAAGTTACCAGTGGCCCTGGAATCTCTCATTGCAGTTGCACAGACAGAGCACGTCCACGAGAGAGGAAGGTATTTCCACTGTTAGGAGCTGCCTAGGGTCTGTGTGCTGTATGTTCTCGCATGTTCCATCTCACGCAGAAATAAACACGCAAAGTTGAAGTCAGATGGGAAAGAGCTGGAGAGGAGCTAGCTACTGTGCAGAGAAAAGCTGTGTCACTGGGACCGATTTTCCATATTCGAGTGTCATCCTGCAGTGGAATACTGGGTATGCCACCATTGGAGTCTGAACGGGAATGTATGGATGTTGCGGTGCCATTGCCCTGTTCTTTCATAAAGCAGTGTGTTCTCAAGGGAAGGGTGGTGGGCTTCCATGCAGCTCTCTGGCTAGAAATGTTTTCTGTGTGAGATGCTAACCTGCCCGTGATGGCCGGATGTAGCCTGCACACATTATACCAGGCTCCAGGATCGCGCCTTTCAGTGAAAGTTTGCATTGCATCTGTCCCTTTTTATATCAAATTTAAATGAATTATTCAATGAAAAAAATGTAAAACTATTCCTATGGTACATAATACATACCAGACACTGTTTTCAGTACAGTGGGAGGGCACAGAGGTGACTGATGTGAAAACTCTCCTTGAAAGACTGCCTCCAATGGCCATGGATGCTCAAAACACTCAGGCTGCCAATTTGCATCATTAAAGAAAAATCTGGTAAGAATAACCGCCCCCCACACATACTATAAGCATCTGAGACTTAGTGCAAATTTCTAACATGTCTGCAGGTGGATTACAGCAGACATCGTCTCGTCCCCAGAGTGAGTTTTCTGCCTAATTTCCTATTTTCAGCGGTATCAACCAGGTAATGAGTATTAACCAAATGTCTACTGTGTAGAAGAAATGTATGAGGCAGCACGGAGGATTGAAAGGAGCATAAAATGCTGAAGAAACAGGCAGTGCATGAGTCTCTGTGAGTCCATTTCTATTCTGGTTGGTAAAGAAAGGTGCTAGAGGGGCATTGACAAGGGGATAACGTCTTCCCCGGGGCTGGGAGGTGTGAAGCGTGGCTGGGATGGCGAACGGCCCAGTGTGCCCGAAAAGAAAGGCTGTGCGAGAAGAAGGTCTAGGAGGACAAAACTCATATATTATGGAAGGCTGTAACTCACAGGCTCAATACTTTTTATTTCCTTCTGAGGAACACTTGCTAACTATTGGTGATTTGGGGGAAGACATGTGATAAAAGGTGGGTTTTAGGAAAGTGAGATATGAGGGAGGTGAACATGAAACAAGATTGGTGAGTAGAGCTTCAAAGAAAACGTTATAGTCAGAATAGAATAGAAAGAACTGCCATGTGATCCCTGGAATTTGTTAGGAAATTCTCTATTTCTTGCAAGACTGGAGACACTGGGATGGCAACCCAGCTTCTGAGTCTCAGCTCATTCATCTCTAAGTTGGGCATGGCAACCCTGCTTGTATAGTCAGATTTTATGAGGATTAAACAAATAAGAAAAGCACATTGAAAATAAATATATTACATCCTATAAAAATACTACATTTTCATCTTTCTATATTCACAAAATAAATATATGTGTGTTCAATGATGCATCCATTTGTAATGCTCACATTCCTTCCTTTAATTTGGATCTTAGACATTTTTGTAATTCTATACATTGAACTGTGTGGAACATATGGGCGGAGTTCAGTACGTGGTCCTAAACCAATCAGAGAAGGACACTGACCCCGCACGCTAATGAAGGAGTATAGGACGTCCTCAAGTAACTATCACAGGAGTTGAGGCTGATAAACTTCCTAAGGAGTATTCAGCTACCCGCAAAGGATGATCAGAAGAGAACTGACAGCATCCATGGGCTAACAGAATGGAAAGGGATGAGCAATGTAGAAGCATGGCAAAACGAGAGTTAATCAACTCCCACATGCTGTGGTCTGACCATGCGCAAGGTGGCATAATATTGCCTACATTTTTAGAGGAATATTGTGAAAATGAATAGGATATTATCTCCAAAACAATTAGAGATGTTTGGACCAAAGCCACCATGAGGAAAATTCAAGTTTATCATTTCTGAAAAGACATTTAAAAACATGTTAGTTTGTAAGGCAAAATACAAGAGCAGATTGAACTTAAAAGATGTTATTAGATCCTTTGTGGAGGGAGGTTGAACACCCCATGTAAACAGAAACCATTCATATTACTATTATGAAAAGCTAACAGAGAAGTATGAATAGGATGAAGCCATTTTATTTACCTGTGACAAGAAGAGAAGACCATCTAATAAGGTGGAACAAAAACACAACATACAATCTCAGGATTTTCTAGAAAAAAGTAGAGTTTTTTTTTCCTTCAGACAATATGTTACACATATGGCAAGTTTCTTAGCTTGATAAACATCCACAAGTAGATAGCTTGGAGACAGATGGGAGTTTCACGACTTTGTCTTATTAATTTCCGTACCATTAGACTGAATAATTCACAGTTCAGATGATCAGCTTGACTTGTGATTCTGAAAATCAACAGAAGGCATCAGGGTAAGTGACCAAGGGTAGGAATGAAAATATCTCCATTGCCCTTGGTAACTGCTTGCTGTGGTCAGGAAGTGGTGGCGAAGGCCAAGTCTTGGGATTCCAGAAATGGACGCAAGGCTACTAACGGCATCTCCTGGTCATTAATGTGTGTCATGCACAAAGATTTATAAAAGAAAGAGGAAGAGGGAGAACGGAAGAGTGATGGTCTGGTACATAAGGCTTTTTGGACTTCCAAAGAGTCAGAAGAACTAAACAGAAGGGAGAAGACAACAGTAGAAGAAGGGAAAGCAATAAAATGTGACTGCTACCTACACAAAACTGAAATTCAATCATTTTAAGGTTTTCACCACCAGAGACGTAATACATGTTAAAAAGGTTACATTCATAAATGAAGGCAGAGCCAGCAGCTCTCTCTCCTGCACCGCCTCTCATCTTACCCTACAGGTCTCCTTCTCCTCTCCCATCTCCAGTAGGCGTCACTGCACCCTAGACACACCCAATGCCAGGCCAGGGCCTTCTGCTAATGTAGGTAAGTGACCTCTAACAGAAAATGGGATTCAACTGTAGGAGTAAAGATCAACAACCAAAACTTCCATGCCCATCATCCCAGCTGGTTCAGAGGACGGATTAACCACTCCAGGTACTGACGCTTTCTGGTCTTTGTGGCAGGGCTGTCCTGTGCAGTGTAGGATGTTTAGCAGCATGCCCGGCCTTTACCCACTGGAAGCCAGTACTGTATCCCCACCCTCACTGGGAGCACCCAAACATCCCCTGGGAGGGAAAATCATCCCAGCTTGAAAACCAGTGTTCTGCTTAGGACAGGAAAACAAGTGCTGTGGATAGGAAAAGGTAACCTAATGATTGCAGAATTATTGCCACTTCTGGACCTAGGGGGAATATGACACATTTTATTTATAGTTGATGGAAGATGTAGACAGGAAAATGTACACTGCATGACTAGGGTTGATGATTATACAAAAAGTAACAACAAATGCTGGTGTAGTTCCTGGCACTCTAGCTCACAAATCACTTTGATTTACATTGTCTCATTTAATCCTCATTACACTGTGAAAAGAAATATACAACCTCCAGTTTATGAACGAGAAAAGGCTTGGAGCGATCAAATGATTTGTCTAAGATGTATGATTTAGCTGGAAAGCGACAGACCAGAATCAAACCAAGGTCTTCAGACTCCAGACTCTGGGCTCTTTTCACAAATTGTCTCTCACGGCAGGTTGGGTGGGACCAGTGATCTCCAAGCCAGAAGTCACTGGGATGTAGCATCAATAGCAGTAAACCTCAGAGCTGAAACATGAAGCATGAGCTACCTTTCAACATCAGCAGGGCTCAGAGGGGATGGGGAAAAGAGGGCAGGAGGGGTCCCCAATCTCTGTACCTGCTCTAGTCTTTCATTATGAAAGTCATCCCTGCAGACACAACTCCTCTGTTTTTTTCAAACTTTACATCTGTCCCTGATGTTACCGCCTGGAGCTCACTAAACCAAAGGGATGCAGGGGATGCAGAGAGAAAAATGCTTATATCTGTACTTACATGTTTTTTTTTTTTCTTTTGAAACAGAGTCTCGCTCTGTTGCCCAGGCTGGAGTGCAGTGGCGTGATCTTGGCTCACTGCAACCACCACCTCCCAGGTTCAAGTGATTCTCATGCTTCAGCCTCCCAAGTAGCTGGGATTACAGGCGCATGCCACCACACCCAACTAATTTTTGTATTTTCAGTAGAGATAGGGTTTCACCATATTGGCCAGGCTGGTCTCGAACTCCGGACCTCAGGTGATCCACCAACCTCAGCCTCCTAAAGTGCTGGGATTACAGATGTGAGCCACTGAACCTGGCCTGCATTTACCTTTAACATCATCCTTTACAATTTTTATTCTTGTGTTTTCATTATAAAAATGTTAGTACTATAATATACATTACATATTACTAATACACATCATTGCAGTAATATAACATGTGTGTGTGCGTGCATGTTGCTTTTCATGCATAATTTTTTAAACTGCTGCAGTGAGTGCATGGTCAGCTAAAAGATTTAAAAACTACTTTTCCTTCCTTTTTTTTTTTTTTTTTTTTTTTTTGAGACGGAGTCTCGCTCTGTCTCCCAGGTTGAAGTGCAGTGGCATGATCTCAGCTCACTGCAACCTCTGCCTCCCAGGTTTAAGCTAATTTTCTCCCCCAGCCTCCCGTGTAGTTGTAATTACAGGCATGCACCACCACACCTGGCTAATTTTTGTATTTTTAGTAGATACAGGGTTTCACCATGTTGGCCAGGCTGGTCTCAAATTCCTGACCTCAAGGCCCACCTCAGCCTCCCAAAGTGCTGGGATTACAGGTGTGAGCCACAGTGCCCAGCCTAAAAACTACTTTTCAAAAAAGATTTGCAAGTATGAAAAATATCCAGTTGGAAACATCATTCAACTCAAACTCAACAAGTTCCCACAATGACCTCTTGGTCTTTCCTCCTCGTCCCCTCTCAGGATCTCTTTGCCCTGAGTTTCCCACCCACCCAGGAGGCCCAGCCCTGGCACTGGAGGTGGATTCTTCTCTCTGCCTCACTTCCTTGCTGACATCGCCCAGGCCTGTTGATTTCTCAACCACACAACCTGACCAAATAGGGCTATCCTTAGAATGGAAGTTTAGTTCAATATCAAAAAAGTATTATTGTGATTTAACAACTATATATGTACACACAGAGTAACTATATGAATTGTATGTTACGCATTGGCAAACATTCTGAGAAGGGGTCTGAAGGACTTCCCGGGCTGTCCAAGCACTGCGTAGCACAAACAAGGGCAAGAACTCTGCGCTAAAGCAACAAGCAGACTTCTGATATTGTTGTTGCCGAGATCACAGGAATAATAATATTAATTCATAAGCCACTGCATACATATTGCTTCACTGAATCCTCACTACAACGTGTGAAATAAAACCTCTACTTATGCTTTGGAAACCATGAAGCAATGATGGACACCATCATCAAGCTGAGACACCTTTCCCTTCGTGGTTTCCTAAGAGTTTCCATCAGGAGAAGGTGTTGAGGTGTTTTATTTTTATTTTTTAATACACTTTTCAATATGGAATAGTATTAGATTTACTAATACTAAGAGTTGCAAAGATAGTACGGAGAGCTCTCTGCATCCGTCACCCAGTTTCTCCAATGTTAATATCTTGTATTACATCTTATATTTGTCAAAGCTAAGACATCAACTTTAACAGATTCCTTTTAACTAAGCTTCAGGTATTATTGGGATTTCACCAGTGTTTCCACCGCTGTCCTCTTTCTGTTTCGAGATTCCACCAGGATACAGCCCTGCGTTTAGTTATCAGGTCTCCAGAGTTTCCTCTGTTCTAGGATGGATTCTTAGTCTTTATTTTTCATGATCTCCAGAATTTTGAGAAATACTGGCCAGGTATTTTGTAGAATTTCCTCAGTTTGGGTTTGCGTGATGAGTTTTTCACCATGAAGTTGGGGTTCCATTTTTTATGGAGAGAATGTTACAGGATGCCGTGCGCCTTCTCAGACCACCATAGCAAGGCTCTGGGAACTCAGGGATCACGTCCATTCCAAGGACAGTCCTACTTCATCCTGATCTATTAGAATTGTTTTAATATGACAACATGTTACTTAGGACTTTTGCAATTATGTTCACGTATTTTCCATCTTTGGCTCTCATGAGTTATCCTACCTTCTTCAATTCTTCTTTTTCAGTTCTCCGGAACAGTTTGAGAGAACGAAATGATATTTAAATACTTAGAAAAAATTGATTGTAAAATGAACTGGGCATGTGGCTTCTTTTTGGTGGGGAAGCTTTTGATTACTTATTCATTTTCTTTAATGTTTATTGGTTTATTTTGGGTTTCTATTTTTTGGTAACTTATATGTTTCTAGTAAATTATTTCTTTCAACTAAATTCCGAATTCATGTGCATTGATTTATAAATGAATTACTGTTTACTTGTGACTTTTTTCTTGTGCTCATTCTTGGTGAAACGTGTATTTTATTTGCTGTTTCAAATAACCTGGTTTTGTTTTGCAGATCCTCTTTACCGTTTCCTTGACATCTATTTCATGAATGTTTGCTCTTTGTTTACTTCTGTTTTTGTTGCATTTACCTTTTTGCTCACTTTCTAATTCTTAAATTGAATGGCCTACATTTATTTTCAATCTAGTGCTTTAGCTTATGAATTATAAATTCATTTCAAACACTATACTTTTAGTTGTACTTTTTTTAGTTGCTAGAGAATATCATTTGAATAATATGAATTATTTAAATTTGTTGAAATTTTAACCTTCTTCATGGTCAATTCTGTAAATGTTCTAGGAGCATACAAAGGACTATCACTACTGGGTACAGAATTCTCTATATATCAAAACTCACCTGTTAATTTTCTTACTAAAAAATCATTCATATCTTCAGTAATTTTTTATTTGATCTGTTAGAGTTATGCTCCTTTACTTTTTGGATTTGTCCAATTTTCTTATAATTCTGTTAGCTTTTACTTTATATATTTCTGCTATATTATTAGGATAATATGGGATCATGATTTTTATGTCATTTTGGTGGATTTTGCTTCTTCTTATCCCCCTCTTTTCTCTAATAATGCTTTTTTTTATCTGATCTTATTATTACTCCGTATGTTTCTTTAGCTTAATACGGACTTTTCATTTTTTTCTTTAAATCTTTTAGCATGGTTTTAGGTATGGAAATTCCAAAGTGATTAAATATTTTTATCTTTCTCCCAGATAAAACAAAAGCTTTGGCTGATGACTGAAAACTCCTCTGACATCCTGCCATTGTTGTCTGGAATATTAGTTTGGCTTTTTTTTTTT